>NC_090735.1:26693551-26726051 GCF_036898095.1 Palaemon carinicauda
TTAATCAGAGTTTAGCTACGCGAATGACATACTGCCATAGATTATTCTAATTCACACACACACACACACACACGCATTCGCATATATATATATATATATATATATATATATATATATATATATATATATATATATACATATATATACATATATATATATATATATATATATATATATATATATATATATATATATATATATATATATATATATATATATATATATATATATATATATATATATATATATATATATTTGTCTTTATGATAAAATGATAGCCATTGAGATTAAGTAATCTCCAGTATTAAAAACGACGAATAACCGTAACTAAGCGGGAAGCGTTTACTTCATCAAAACAGAAAGCATTGATCTTTATTAACATGAAAGGCCTAGAGAATGCCCATATCTACATATGATCAGCACCCATGGCCCCTTCTCCAGCAAGTAAGGACTAGGGACGGCCAGGCAATGGCTGCTGATGACTCAGCATGTAGAGCTATAGGCTACCACAAAGCTCAGCACGCAAGGTCCCCTACCCACCAAGTTAGGACCAGGGAGGGCCAGGTAACGGCTGCTGATGACTCAGCAGGAAGAGTTATAGGCTACACCAAACTACCAACTTTAGCTCACAAAGATGGTGGGGTACCAGACGCTTCTAGAAACTATCGAGCTTGAACAGGTCTCGAACCCCCCTCCAACATATAGCCAAGCAGAGATGTATCCATTAGGCTGCCACATCATTTATCGATGCTCAGAATCGAAGATACATCAACAGCAACAAATAAAAAGGTTTTCACTTCGGCAAATATATAAAAAAGAATATGTTGTTTCACTCGAGGGATTCCATCCCTGTTGGTATGCTAATCCAGATATTGAATATTCCAGTAAAGGAAAATATTTTGAAGGTAGGTGGTTCTCCTGATGGAGTTTCCGATATCTGCTTCAGTCTCTACAACAAGCAATCAGCTGGAGAGGAGCAAGTGGAGTAAGGTAAGGGCGGATATTAAAAACGTTTGCGAAAGAAGATGAATGAGGAAATTAAAAATGTTTGCGTAGGAAAAGAAAACATTTGTGGAAGAGGATAATGGAGGAAATGAATAACGCTTGTGGAGGAAAATGACGGAGAAATTGAAAATAACATATCTGGATTAAAATCAGGGAAGAAATGAAAGTCGTTAGAGGAGGAAGGGAATGGATGAAATAAATAAAACGTTTTTGGACGATAATAAAACAGGAAATGGAAAGCATTTGTGAGGGAAGGTAAGTGGGGATATGAAAATCGTTTGTGGGGAATGCAAGGGAGGATATTACAACGTTTGTTTCTTTAACAAGCATTGGGGAAAGACGAGTAGGAGTCAACGTAAAGAAGCAATGTTTGGACTTGAAAAAGTCATGTGAAGAGATGTGACAAAGATAACGAGCAGTTAAAGATAGTTTTGAAAGAAAGAAAATTACTGAGCACTGAGAAAGGGTGTTGGAAATGGAAGATATTTAGATATGAACGACAAGTAAAGAAAGAAGTAAGGCTAAATTTGGAATAGTAATGTTGAACACGAAGGAACCAACAAAAGGAACATTGAAAGAAGAATAACATATAATTAGAGAGCAGAATTGAAAAGAAAATTGAAAAAAATATGTAAAATGTTATCATAGGAAAAAAGAAAGTTACGTGTAAATGAAGGACGTAAAGGAAACATAGCAGAAAGGAGATGACTGTGAGGAAATGAGAAACGGTATTAGGCTGAAGGGAATTGAGAATGATGAAAAATCCCCTGGGGGAAAAAAAAAGTTTTCTTAGAGTAGAGGTTGTTGGCGAGGAAGGGGGAAAAATGAAAGAGAATGAACAAGAGAAACAGGAGAGGAAATAAAAAAAGGATGAGGAAAACCGTATTAAATTCAAAACAAAGATAGGTAGAAAGGCAAAGAAGACAGACGAAGGTAACGAGAAAAAGCAATAAATGAGAAAATACAAGAAACCTTTGAAAGAGTGAAGAATTGAACATAAAACAGTTAATGGAGGAAATGATAAAATTTTCGAACGAGTAACTGACTTTTATAGAGGATGAGGAGAAGGCTGAAGACATAAGGTACTTTTAATATTACACAAAAAAAAGAGAAATAAATAAATAAAAAAAGAGAAAAGGACAAGATGAAAATAAGAAACAGTAATACAAATGATCAATTACGTCTTCTCTAGCAAAGCTCCGCGATGTTAGTTTATACCTACACCTCTGGAAATACATCATCAAGAAAAAAAGATGTTTTTCTTACGGCAAATATATATAAAAGAAACTGTTGTTTCGTCTGGCGGGATTTCGCCCCCTTTGATATGCTGATCCAGATATTGAATATTCCAGTAAAGGAAAATATTTTGAAGGTTGTGGTTCTCCTGATGGCGTTTCCGATATCTGCTTCAGCCTCTGGAACAAGCAATGAACAGCTGGGGAGGAAGAGGAGGAAGATAATGGAGGAAATTAAAAACGTTTGTGGAAATAAGAGAAAAAGTTTGTGTTGGAAGGTTAGGGGGGGGGGGGGGAGAAGAAAAACTTTGCTGACGAGCGGCTGGTGAAGAACACAAGCTGTATGCAGTGGACAAAGATAAGAGCTTGAACTCGAAATAGTTATCTGAGGAGATACGCCAAAGGTCAGAAACAGATAGGACTAGTATAAAGTTCTAAATATTTTAAGGCTTCTCATGAGTAGTAGAGGCAAAGAACATGGTGTCAATGGCATTCTCCTCCTAGGGCAATGTCACTGTCCATTGGGTCTACCATTCACAATCGGCCTTTAAACCTTTTTTACGGAGCAGGAAACGTGGATGTTTCCAATAGGTACAGAGAAGGCTTTAGGGAAATGGAAATGTTTGATACAAGAACGGTAGAAAAAAAGGGAAAGATAAAAAGAGAATAGGGAAGTTGAAACAGAATGAAATGGATGGCGTTTCTCAATAAGAGAGAGCTGATGAGATATGAAGAGGTGAGAGAAATAAGGCAAGATTTCAGAATAGAAATGAAGCAGTTGCATATAAAAGAAAGAAGCTAAGAGAGGATGAAAGAAGATAGGAGACGACTTAGAATAGACGAGAAACCGTATGAAGAAGAATGGTGCATCTGAATAGAAATGAGTTAGAGGAAGAAAATTTCAATGAATAGACATGAGAATGAAGAATAAACAAATATGAAAGTTTTAAATCATAAATACAGGCAAGGAAAAAGATGAAAGAGAAATTCTGCTAACAAGAAATAAAAACGGATGAAACAAAAATTTGAAAGAGGCAGCTGAAGGTAAAACGTTTCACGGAAAAAAATGATTATTATTCGAATAAGTAAGTAACTTAAAAAGAAAGAGGAGACAGAGGAAGAAAATGAGGTTGTCTGAGCATTATACAGGAATATGTGGAAAGGAAGTGTAAAGTGAGACAATAAATATGAAACTTTTGGATAAAACACTTTAATTGCTCTTACGGTCTTGGGAGATAATAAATATGAAATGTATAGGTAAAGCAGTTTAATAACTGCATAGCCCTCTGTCAATCATCTAATATTCAACGCTGCGAGAGAGAAAATCGGCAACAATATTATCTTTTCCTGGGATGTGGGAAAATTCTAAATTCCATTCTTGCAGCATGAGACTCCACCTCATCAATCGTTGATTTTTATTTTTGTATCTGCTGATGAAGGTCAGGGGATTATGATCTGTCAAGACCTTAATAGGTGTATCTGAGGAGGAGAGATAAACCTGAAAATGATTAATAGCGAATATTAACGCAAGAGTCTCTTTCTCCACAGTGGAATACCTACGTTGGGCGGAGGACAATTTTTTTGAAAAGAATGCGACAGGATGAGAAACTCCCTGCTCGTCATTCTGCAACAACACCGCTCCTACACCAACGTCACTTGCATCCGTGGCAAGAGAAAAAGGAAGGTCAAAATCAGGAGCTCTCAAGACAGGGAAATTAATTAAGACTTTTTAGATTATCAAAAGCCCTTTGCGTTTCATCCGTCCAGACAAATGCTACCTTCTTTCTCAAGAGATTTGTTAACGGATCGGCTATATCCGAAAAATTCCTAACAAACCTTCGTTAGTACCCACTCAAACCAAGGAATCTTCTGACATCCCTCCTACATTTAGCGACTACCATATTTTCAATACTTTCGATATTGGCCTTCTTAGGAGCAACTTTACCATTACCAACCTCATGACCCAAATATACCACCTTCGCCTTTGCGAAATCGCTTTTCTTTAAATTAATTACCAAATTTGCCTTTTTCAACACCTCAAATAATGCCCTAATACGTTTTAAATGGGTTTCCCAATCATCGCTATAAATAACAATATCATCAATATACACAACACATCCTTCTAAACCATGGACTAAAGTATTCATTAACCTCTGAAAGGTGGCAGCCACGTTCTTCATACCAAACGGCATAACTTTACATTGAAACAATCCCTGTGGTGTTACAAAAGCAGACAGGGCCCTTGCCCGCTTTGAAAGAGGAACTTGCCAATAACCTTTCAACAAATCGAATTTGCTAATGTATTTGGCCTTCCCCATTCGATCAATACAATCCTCAATTCGAGGTAATGGATAACAATCAGAATTAGATAACTCATTCAACTTACGGTAATCAAAACATAACCTGAAATCACCGTCGGATTTCTTTACCAATACAACAGGTGATGACCAAGGACTTTGACTAGGTTCAATTAGGACATGTTTTAGCATATAATCCACTTCCTTTGCTACAACCTCATTTTTGAAGGGATTCAACCTGTAAGGAGATTGTTTCACAGGAGTGGCGCTACCTACCTCTACATCATGTTCAAGGACCGAAGTCCTACCCGGTACATCCGAAAATAATTCTTTATAATTAGATACTAAATTTTTCAAAGACCTTTTTTCTTCCTTACCTAAATGTGAAATTACTCCCGAAAAATTTTCCAAAGACTTTCTATTATCCGACCGCCATTCACATCCATTAAAACAATTATCATCAATACCCTCCCCCTCTGAAAAAGAAAAATGGTTATTGTTCTCAGAATCTACCGTATTCCCAATAGTTGCCACAGGAATGACTTTTTCCAGTTCCATATAAGCTTTCAACATATTTACATGACACAGTTGAAAAGGTTTCCTTCTTTGAGGTGTCTCCACTAAATAGTTAACTTCACTTACTTTTTTCAAAATTTTCCAAGGACCTGAAAAAGCTTTCAATGGATTCCCTGGGAAGGGTAACAAAACCAATACTTTATCGCCTACCGTAAAGTCGCGTGCCTTGGACCTTCTATCAAAAAAGAACTTCATTCTTTTTAGGCTACATAATAAGTTTTCACCCGCAAATTTCCAAGCCTTGGTTAATTTATCGCCTAGATTACACACATAATCCAATAAATTAACCTCAGGGACGTCTCCCTCCCAAGACTCACGAACCACATCAAGAGGACCTCGAACACAATGGCCAAACACAAGGTTGAAAGGCGAAAAACCTAAAGACTGACTTGGGACAGAACGAAAAGCGAACAACAAATAAGGTAATTCCTTATCCCATTCAGAACCATTAATCAAACAATATTTCTTTATCATAGATTTCAGGGTCTAATGAAATCTCTCCAGAGCTCCCTGACTTTCTGGATGATATGGAGAAGAGGTCACATGTTTTATATTTAACTCTGCCATTTTATCTCTGAAATACCTGCTAACAAAATTAGAACCAAAATCCGATTGAATAATTTTAGGCATCCCAAACCTGGTAAAAAAGTCAATTAGTACATCTACAATTTTAACACTTTTTATCGTACGTAGTGGTATGGCCTCGGAATATCGAGACATCCTATACATGATTGTCAAAATATACTCATTACCACTACGCGTCTTCGGTAATGGTCCAACCACATCAATAATGACTTCCTTAAAAGGTTCGGAAACTACAGGAATAGGACAGAGAGGCGATTTTGGAATCCGCTGATTGGGTTTACCGACCCTCTGGCACACATCACAACTATTGACAAACTTCTTTACATCTGCCTTCAACTTCGGCCAATAATAATTCCCTAACAATTTGCAAGTAGTTTTATGAATTCCAAAATGGCCGGCCAAACCACTTTCGTGCGCCAATGACATTAACTCCTTCCTGTAACCAAAGGGAACCATTATCTGTTTCACAATTTCATGATCAACATTATCCACCCCCATAGGCCTACTCAACCTATATAAAATATTATTAATTATCTTAAATTTGGGATCAGTCATATCAGACACCTCCCCTGACTCGATAGGGAGTTCCTGAAACTCCTTTTTCTGGTCTTTGATTAGCTCTTCAGTAGTCCAATTTAACGTGTCCGTTACCATTCCAAGATCTACAGCTAGGCTATCACTACGATCTAAACTACTTAAATCTACATCAATTGTTGACTCTGCAGCGTCAACAATTCTAGCACTAGAACGAGTAACTGCTGCTACTTCACTATCGGGGTTTATCAATATCGGACAATTATTATTCTTCATAGCCACATCATTCCCTAACACAACATCAACCTCCTTAACCGGGAATTTATCAACTATGGCCAATTTCAAATCCCCTGCAAAGGAAGGGCAGATTAAATTAAAATTTTCAATAGCATATGACTTTACAGAATCAGGAAAACCAGCCAATAACACAAATTCCCCACTTTTGGGTACAAAATTACAAGGTAATGCCTCCCTTAGAATCAAAGACTGAGCTGCACCGGTATCACGCAAAATACGCACTCGTCTTTTCTCGGACGAATTGGCGAAGGAGACACTACCGAAGGACAAATATCTGTCAAAACAACAAGGTAGTCATTGATCAGCGGATGTTGTTGGTGTAGGTTCTCTCTCTCTCTCTCTTCCACGCCCATTACTGACCTAACATTAGCATTTTGGGATTTTCTAAACGCATAACACATGCTCTTTACATGCCCCTTCTTATTGCAAAAGAAGCACGTCAATGTTTTAAATTTCTCTGGATTATATATATTTTGCCTATTACCTCTGTTAGGAGAAAAATTATTATTAGCATTACCCTGATTATTATTACTTCCATAATTATTTCTGTTAAACACCTTAGCATTATTATTCGGATTAGCATTATTATTATTCCTACCCATCTTAACCCAACTAGACTTCACATTTGTCGTTACTCCCCCTAACTCACTCTTATGAGACAAGCAATATTCGTCACTAGCGATGGCTACCTCCTGAACGGTCTCGAGTTTTAACTCTTCGAGGTGGACCTTCTGTTTATCTGGGACACCTCTTAAACTCCTCCACCAACATTAACTCTTTCAATCTCTCAAAATCTCCCACCTCCTTGGACTTGAACCAATCGCTAGCATACTGTTCCTTCGCCCTGGCAAATTCAACAAAAGTTTGTTCCCTACATTTTTCTAAGTTCCGGAAGCGTTGCCTATAAGGTTCAGGGACTAACTCATAGGCCTTCAAGACAATAGCCTTCACACTCTCATAATCTGCTGATAGATCCTCCTCCAGCGTTACATATACCCTCTGAGCTCTTCCAACCAATTTACTTTGTATAAGAGTGGTCCAATACTCTTGGGGCCACTCCAACCTTGCTGCAATCCTCTCAAATGACACAAAAAACTCTGCTACATTATTCTCTTCAAATTTAGGTACAAATTTGAGAGCCTGCGCTAAATTAATAGCAGGCGTTACTAACCTATTTGGGGAATGGGCGGGGGAAAAAGAAACTGGGTTTCTCATAGCAATCTCATGCTGCCTCTCCTTTTCTCTTTCCCCTGCCTTAAACTTTTCCATTTCAAATTCCATTTGTCTCAGGGCAATTTGCCTATCCAAAATTTCTACTGACACTACCTTATCAGGTTTCACCTCTTGTTCCCCACTTGTCTTTACAGTTTTAACATAATCATAAATGTGCAATAGCAATACACCCTTTCTAATGGACACATCATATTCCAATTCAAAATGCTCTGCAACAATTTCCAAGTCTTCCCTATTTAACTCTGCCAACCTCTCTTGCCACCCCTCTCCTCTAAGGAGTTCGAATACATTAACAGCCATGATCACTTATTCACACAAAACACTAAATTTACATAAAACAACACCGAGGAGGTGAAAATACACTGCCTGAAAAGAAAATTACCCCAAGAATTAACTTTGCACAAACACAGGTGAATACTCAGGAACAAAAGATCCTGTCACAGTCGCCAATTGTGATGGCTGGCTTTGACCACCACTCAAAACACTACACTTATCAAATAGTATTCACCATCATACAGTACTAAGTCCACTAAAGGTGGAATAGTAACCAAACATCAATACGAGTGCAAAGTCAACTCAAGGGGACAAAGAAAATACCACAAAAATTTCCTTAATTTTAATACATAATAACTAGACAGCAATAACACCTGAACCACAATAATACAATAATAAATGATACACACTCAATCTTAACTCCCTTTAAAAGAAAACAATTACACGATTACAGAAAGGTCATCAACACATGCATACTAAATGGAGAGAGGGTCCAGAAAGGAGAAGGCCAACGAAAAGTGAGAACATCCTAACAAATACAAACTAAATATCCCTATCAAATTGACGATGGCTGGTGTGATTGAAAGGCTTTCACAAGCTCCACTAATGACGTCAGCTGACTATCAACGGTCGTGATCACGATACGTAAGCAGGTATAAATATTATTACCTTGGGACAGAGAGGTCCCCTTGGCTTTTACTGAACCAAGGGCAGTACACAAAATGTAAGACGATCTGGGTCCTTGCTGCAGAGAAAGGATATCCGAAAAAGCTAAATAGCTTCACACTGTAGCTCTGCAATGGCGAGGAGTAAATATAATCCAGTAGCAAATGTCGTGCCCTTCAATGTTGGAGGCTCAGAAACACACTGAGGAACCATCCTCAAAAAAAGCCCCTCCAAAACTCCGTTCACGCAGGAGCGCAGCCACGTAAACCACACCACTTGAAAATATAAAACAGCCGTTAGTCCATTATAAACACTAACATAACCACCAGTGAAAAGACAAACTATTAAAGACAGTAATCAATAAGTCTACAGTATATTTAACCTTATACATCTATAAAAACTTAAATAATTTAGAAATATATAGCATATATATATATATATATATATATATATATATATATATATATATATATATAAAACACGCGCACACACACAACACCTGAAGTCATTATCGGCAACTCATAGGCAACCATAATATTCTTTCATTCACTTTTTCCGTATATTTCTCCACGGATTCGAGCCTTCTGGAATCATTGTAATGAGCTTTTTATTTAGAAATTAATAATAAAAAAATGTAAGGAAGTGAATAACAGAAGAATCAGGTCAGTACTGTGTTGGGTACACACACACACACACACACACACACACACACACACGCACACACACACACAGATTGGGTGGGCACTAGTTGACCAAACTTTTAATTATATTTACACTTGTACTGGGTAGAACGACCGTCAACATTATAAACTATCATCTGAATGGGAATATAAAAGGCGAGGTTAATAAGCGTTGGATTTGGCTAATACATGAATGGGTGACCACCAAGAAAACACAGACGTTGTTGGTACATAAGACCCTTTGTATATCCATGTGGCACGACTTGTGGATAGTAATACATGCTTTTACATTTTGCTATAAACCTGAAGGGAAACAAAAAGATACAGAATATTTCTTTCATATTTCTATCACCTATAAGATTTTGCGTGGTGATTGCCAGAGTGTGGAACGAATCCTGCTCAAACTCAGTATTTCCTTTGGTCGCTGTGACCTCACCATTGTTGTGAAGTAAGGAGGGTGTTATTGGGGGAGCCTCTAGGTCTATCTGCTGTGTCATCAGCAACCATTGTCTGGCCGTCCATGGTCTTAGCTATGATGTATATAATATGTTCAGTCTCTAGAGCATTGTCCTGCTAAATATGACAAATCACTGTCTCAAGCCTTGCCTTTGTTATTCCTAAGCGGCCATTAAACTTGTACACCTTTAATCCTCAAATAACGATCAAAGCAACTACCTTGCACTGTATTCATGTCACTGGGATACCGTATCTATGCCCACATACGCCGAGTCTTTTTTCTCACTCCTGTATTTCGTTTACAATATCCCAGAGAGAGAGAGAGAGAGAGAGAGAGAGAGAGAGAGAGAGAGAGAGAGAGAGAGAGAGAGAGAGAGAGAGAGAGAGAGAAACCTGCAATGAGTTTCCTTGCAATAAAAAAAAATACTTCCTCTACTTCTCTCTCGCTTCGTATTCCTCAAGTTCAAAGGGAGTCTAGAGATTTCCCAGTTTAAAACAAACAGTAAGGGAAATCTGGAAAAAGAGCCAGAAATGTTCTTATTTCCAGAGAGAGAGAGAGAGAGAGAGAGAGAGAGAGAGAGAGAGAGAGAGAGAGAGAGAGAGAGCATGAATTTTACTTAATGTTAACTAAAAGACAGATAGATAAAAGAGAGATAATATTGGATGAATAAATAGGATATTTCTTTCTGGTAACATAGAGAGAGAGAGAGAGAGAGAGAGAGAGAGAGAGAGAGAGAGAGAGAGAGAGAGAGAGAGAGAGAGAGAGAGAATCTGAAAAGGGGATTTAGATATCGGGGTACAGGTATTAACGAATTCATATTGGCATTAAAATTCGAGTATATTCACTGTTTCTTTTGATTTTGTCATTAGACTTCGTATATCATCAAAACAGATTAGTCAAACAGCTTTAAAATATTATAAGCTAATGTGTTTATATATTTAGTTTATGTAAAGATTTCTTATTTAAATAATTTTTTTAAATATGCGTATAGTTTTCTCTAGAATATTATCAAATAATCCTGTAATGATTTTACGTATCAGGGTATTGGTATAATTTTTTAGTCTCTCTTTTGATATAAAAATCTCAACTGGAATTCAGTTTGTTTGTTCATATGTATTGTCTTCTTCAGTTTGCGTGAGTTGGTTATTCATTTCGCGCAAATTTAATCCATATTATTCTGAATTGTTTTGCTTTCCATTTTGCCAAAGTAATTTGTTACCTGGTAATAGATAACTTGAAATAGAAGTCCAACATTTTTATTTTCTCATCTCTATATTGTCTGGTTTATTTTATTTTGTAAATTATATTCAGGCATACAATAAGTATTAACTTTTACTGCAACATAGACTTCAAGTCTCTATTTGTAGTTCAGCTCTAGTTTTCATAGATTCTGTATTTCACAGAAGTAATAATAATGGTATTAATAATAGACGGCGTACCTATTATACTATGGGAATTAATTGAAATCTTCATTATGCCTCTTTTTCTACACAGATAAGTATCTTTTGTTGATATATTGTCACACGGATTTGCAATATTAAACGCTCTATTTCATAACTTAGTTTTTGCTACGAACAGCTTTCTTACTTATACAAGAATGAAGGGGAACAAATGCGTTATTGCTTAAGTAAATATGTTATACTTGTCTATTTGCGACCTGAGTTGACGGTGTTGGATATGCACATTTCATCTGAGTGCTTGCAATTTTTATTACCTTCGTGTTTACGTAAACATGGTTCATTTGCCTTCATGCATAAGATTTCAGTGGGTACGAACATCTTATGCAATTATGAATAATTTCATGAAGAATAGTTTACGGTCATAATATAGATATGATTATGTTATTACCTTTTTCATCTTGTTTAAATGCGTCTCAGTTATGTACTAACTATCAATGACGTAGGTAGTTACTTCGATAACCGTAAGTCTAAATTTATCATCATCAACTCCTCCTATGCCTATTGACGCAAAGGGCGTCGGTTAGATTTCACCAGTCTTCTCTATCTTGAGCTTTAAATCAATACTTCTCCATTCATCATCTCCTACATCACTTTTCCTTGTCCATAGCCATGTAGGCCTGGGTCTTCCAACTTGTTTAGTGCCTTATGGAGCCCAGGTGAAAGTTTGGTGAACTAGTCTCTCTTTGGGAGTGCGAAGAGCATGCCCTAACCATCCCCCTCTACCCATCACCATGATCTCATCCACATAAGTCCACCGAGTAATCTCTCTTAAAGTTTCATTTCTAATCCTCTCCTGTCATTTAACTCACAAAATTCTTCTGAGGGCATTGTTATCAAATCATATCATAGATAAAACACTATGATTTTTTCGTCATTAGAAAATGTCTCTTTTTATATGTTGAGCTCCAAGCACTTCCAAAGATCAAGAGGTCCAATCACTATTAAAAAACAAGATGTAAAAATTCTTTTAAAATCATAAGATGAAAACATTTCGAATATCAAGAGATTCAAACACTATAAAAAAAACTAATAAAAAAACAGAGAAAAAAAACAATTAAAAAAAAAACAAGAGGTCCAAACACTTTCGAAAATCAAGTGGTCCAATGCTTGACCCTGAGCATGAAAAAGACGAGCAGTGTCAGCTGGAGAGCAACTTCACTTTGATCAGAGCTCGCTCTTTCCCTGTAGGCTATATTAGTTTCATATTGAAAGGTTGAAGTATTCCATGGCTTCAGGCTACCTGTTCAATTGAATATTCTGTTTTTCAATATGAACAGGGAGATATTTTAGACAACGTGAACTTACACTGAACAGAGATACATTTTGTAAGAGCGAAACGTCTGTGTTTTTAGAATGGACTAATTCTTAAAAATCCGAAATAGGCATTGCAACTTTTTGTAGCGTCCAACTCTAAACGATTTTTGCATTTTTCTAAATGTACAATGCCGGACACACGAAACGAGATTATAATTTTTCTAGCACTTTGGTGAAAATGTCTCCCTAGCTTTATACGTTTTGTCAGACCATTAAACGATATAGGAAAATATTCATATTGGAACACTATTTTAACATTGGAAATTACTGTTCCTCGGTGCTTTTGCATTATTTTTCTTTCGTAAATCAGTGTTGTTCATTCTTGGATTTGTTGGTGAATTCATGAAATAAAATCGAGAAAATTAATTTCCTGCACATGATATTCACTGTTTTTTAATACCATACAATTGTATACCTAATCATTATATTGAAATTATTCTTCTGAAGCATTCAAATAATTGTAGCCAAAAAACAGTGTTTTCCTAAACATATAAATATCCATTTTACTGTTGTCGATGATATTATGTTGCGTAAAATATCCAGTATTTCATAATCAACTGATTCTATGTTCAATACGTAATTTATCCTAACACTACTTGCATAAATTTCTATCAATTGGACACTCCTTATATTACTTAAGTCTTTCTTGTTCCATACTGTCTTACTTGAAAAACTTACGAAATATGCAAACTGATAACCAGTCCTTTAAGAGATTTTAAAGATTTTAAAATGTGCTTATGAATGACAGAGGCAAGGGACAGTGACCTTACCCTAGTAAGCAGGACAATTCCGTAGAGACAGAACATAAGTACAGTTAGAATAAAAAAAACGCCGACACTCTGGGGAAATCTTTCGTCAGATGTCTAGTGTTCCCCTGACAAAACAGGCAAGGTGTTGCTCTTCTTACTACTACTATGAAATGGGCGGAGCCCTCTTCAACCTTAGCGAATCAAGGACAGCAACAAGGTATTTTTGCTAGTGAAAGCATTAAAATTTTACAAATCAAGTTGCCATATTTCATCTTGTTTTATCATTTGACGTTTCGAATATCCACTGCTAATACTGAATACACACACACATACACACACACACACACACACACACACACATATATATATATATATATATATATATATATATATATATATATATATATATACCATGAATCCGCAAAATCATGTAGAAATTATTGGAGTATCGCAGCTAAAATATTCCTTCCGTTAATAGCTACATTAGATTATTTCGAAATTAGCCTTGTTCAAGTTACCGATGAAAGAAAAAGTACTTTCAGATATGGTTCGATGTAAAATAGTAATAATAAAAAAAACACCATACATGAGTTATACCGGCCTAAATGACATTCAGAGAGAGAGAGAGAGAGAGAGAGAGAGAGAGAGAGAGAGAGAGAGAGAGATTCGGCCTGAATACATAGTTTTTAAAATATTTTTAGTACGTTGGTCAAAATTCGCCCGTAACTTTTTGAGTTACGTTGGTGACAAACAAATAGACAGAGGGGAAAACTGACCTCCTTGGCGGAGGTAATAATAATAATAATAATAATAATAATAATAATAATAATAATAATAATAATAATAATAATAATAATAATTGGACCATAACGTAAATTTTGAGAGAGTTCTGTCGAGGCGAGTATTGGCCCGCCCACTGAGCCCTTTGATAATTTGGAATTGCAAGATATTTCTTTGGATTTATTGAACGTAATTAGTTTTTCTTATCTTCCAAATTCCTGGAATTTATCCATTTATCCAATCATTCCGAAATCTTGTAACCCTTCGAGAAACCACATTATTACTTCCATTCTCAACTTGGGGCCGTTCTCACATAGGGGACCAAATCTCCCTGTTTCACGCTACGCTCAACTCTGCCTCACATAAATCTACATTAAGCCTTTATATGGGCGGTCAATCTTATTCAGACTTTCCCAAAATTTTGCAGGAACTATTGCAATATATCAAGAAACATATGTAAAAAAAGCAAACATTTCAATAGTATAATATGTATTTTTAAAGGAATACAAAATTTACACAGACAGAGCGAAAAAGAAAATCTTGATTTTAACATATTTCTCTTTGCAAACGAAGTCCTCTCATGAAAAAATAACTAATCTACAATTACATATTGCATTATAAATACGTCCTTGTTACATACGCTTTTTTTAGCCAAAGTTTACGTTATAACCAAATAGATACCAAAACTTTTCTATCCGTTTCAAACCGATAAATCCAAATAAGCAAGTGATGATTTTTTGTCCTGACAAATTCCAAATTCATTTTAAAAGATAAAGTGCCTTTAATTTTTTATAGAAAATTTAAAGGTATTTTTTCAAATGTAGTTCGAAGTTAATATTATTTGTCTTACTTATTTGTTCAGTTGTTGATTTACTAGTTTATAAAGTTGCCGACGAGAGTGTTTTTGAATTGGTCGCCGCACATTGTTAAACATAAAAACAAAGGCTTGAATGCAAGTGACCAAGTCGCCAAAAAAAGATGTCAAATAGTGATATTTGGTAAATACTGTATATTTTGTAAAGGTGACAAGGTAATGGACTCTGGTAATATACATAGCTTGCAGAAGTTCCACTCGGATGCGTATAAAAACATTGAAGAAAAGAAAATTTAACTAAATTATGAAGATTTACTATGTAAAATAAGAGGACTAGATCTTTTCGCAAGGGAGACCTAATTCCATGAGTGCCGACCCAAACAGTTTTTAGTGTGACGAATACCTCGGCAGTGTTACACCATCACAGAAACTGAGGAAACATCAGACAAGAAAAGATGTATAGAGAAAGCATTTTTGCATCTACGATTTTATAAAAGAAGAAGATATTCACAAAGTTCGGGTTCGAAAACTTTGTCATTTAGAAATGTGTATAATCAGAATCTAAGCAAAAATAGCAATAATGAACAAGCTTTTGAAATAACTAGGCAATCTCAGGTTGAAGATTGAACACTATTCTGACCTGAAAGACAGCATCAACTTCTGATCATCCCCATATAAAGATACATTGATATTTTGTAAATCTTTGGAATCACTGAAAACAATTGTTCTTTCTGCTTGGGATTTGTGAGGTGATGACTGGATCAAAGAAGTTAGTCTTGAGATTTACACTAAATTACTCAATGCCTTTAAAGAAACCAAGACACTTCTATAGCCCACCAAATCTAGTGACGTTCCTTATTATTATTATTATTATTATTATTATTATTATTATTATTATTATTATTATTATTAGCTAAGCTACAACCCTAGTTGGAAAAGCAGGATGCTATAATCCCAGAGGCTCCAACAGGGAAAATAGCCCAGTGAGGAAAGGAAAAAAGGAAAATAGAATATTTTAAGAAGAGTGATAACATTAAAATAAATATCTCCTATATAAACTATAAAAAGTTTAAGAAAACAAGAGGAAGAGAAATAATATAGAATAGTGTTCTCGAATGTACCCTCAACCAAGAAATTCCTGATTATGTTCTACAATCAGTATTTACATTAATTTGTGTTAAGAGGGACCCATCAGATCGAGAATGAATATTAATACTAACAGTTAGTCAAGATATGTGTAAAGCAGCAACAGATGGACAGTGGGAAATGAAAACGCATATCCTACTATGTAAGACACTCCGCCATCTCTTCAAATCTAAACGATCAACTGCTTTCCTAAACAAACTAGGTAATTGAGTCCCATGATTTTTCTGTTGAATTGGAAACAGTCCTGGCATATACATGGTTGAAAGTGTTTCAGTAATCAGTAATAGTGATGTGGTTGAGGATCAACCCGAAGGAACATTGTTTCATGGCGACCGAGACAATGCTGATCAGCTGGTGTCTGATTTTTATGGAACTGGATCAGTTCAAAGAACAGTTGGAATTTACATGGAAGAATTTGGATTCTGTAAATATGATGGCCTGAAATTAGTCCGTCGTATGACTGAACCCATTCCTGAGAAGATTCAAAAGTCCAGTTTAAGAGTTTCCACCATACTACCGGAGAAAACGACATGAAGAACCAACCCTCATAAGAGCCCTCAAACTGTGCTGAAAATTCCAGTATTACGATTCAGATTTTTTTTTTTTTTAGAATATTGCTTGTCATATGCCCTTCGAGAGTTAATTTATCCCTGCTATATTGGGATCTGTGTCTAGTAGGCTACTGCCAACACACCAAACTTTACGACAACTATGTATGTAGATATATGTATATGCATAATATATCTGTGTGTATATATATATATATATATATATATATATATATATATATATATATATATATATATATATATATATATATATATATATATAATTACAGTATTTTTTAGATTTTTAGAGCCCCGCCCTGCCAGCAGGAAAGGGGGGAGCCCCGCCCTGCCAGCGTGAAAGGGGGAACCCCCGCCCTGCCAGCAGGAAGGAGGGGAGCCCCGCCCTGTCAGCGGGAAGGAGGGGAGCCCCCCATGCTAGCAGGAAGGGGGGAGCCCCGCCCGGCCAGCGGGAAGAGGGGAGCCCTGCCCTGCAAGCGGGAAGGGGGGAGCCCTGCCCTGCCAGCGGGAAGGGGGGAGCCCTGCCCTGCCAGCGGGAAGGGGGAGCCCCGTCCTGCCAGCAGGAAGGGGGGAGCCCCGCCCTGCCTGCGGGAAAGAGGAGCCCCGTCCTGCCAGCAGGAAAGGGGAGGCCCGCCCACCCAGTGGGAAGGGGGGAGGCCCGCCCACCCAGCGGGAAGCCCCGCCGAGCCAACAATATAGAGTTCCTGTATCTAGCTTATTTTTAAAAAAAACATGAGGCCCTTTTGGAAATCTCTAACAGGCTCCAACAAGTCTTCAAAGTCTTCAAAGCTCCCCCAACTCCTTGTTTGTCTCCAATTTGTCTTTCGTCATCAATAGTAAAGTTGAATGCTTTCCTGTCAGAGCTCCAAAAGGAGAAATATGGAATACCGTTGCAATCCCTAATTGGCTTCAAATTGTCATTAGTCTCAAGCATAAATGTTAGTAAAGGTAAAAAGGTCGTTTTGATTGTTTTATTGACCAATCCAAATTTGCAAGCTTTTATCACGGACTCACCATTAGGCTATTAAAAAGGAAACAAGATTTGGGGTTTGCAGAAAATGCTTTGATGAAAGTTAAGAGAATTGTTGAGTGTGACTTTGAAAGAAAACCAAAATACATCGTCATAAAGGGATCAACGACAAGTGGAATCATGAAGGCAGTCATGAAAAGCAAAACAAAAATCTTGAAGACTAATAAATGATTTTTTTGAGATAATTCGGACAAAAAATACATAAAGAAGAGGGAGACAGAAAGGAGAACGGGAGAGAAGAAATAAAGAATTCGAAAAGGAGAACTAGTTATTATTTGTTGATCATTTTATGGTAGGTTGGATTTGAAAGGAGAAAGTAAAGCCCCTAATGTTGAATATCCAGAAATAAAGATTGTGCAGAATAAGGCGGAAACTGCACAGAAGTAGAGCATATTGAAGGACCAGGGAAAGTTCTATAATTCTTCAATCGGAAATAACTTAATTTCTCTCTAAAAAAGGAAGGACTTCTAAGGAGAGGGACTCCAATTGGACGGCTTCCTTTTGGAAATTCCTAACAGGCTCCAAATCAGAAATGGTCTTAAAAATTCTCCCAACTCGTTGTTCGACTTCAATTTGTCTTCCATCATCAATAGGAAAGTTGAATGCTTTCCTGTCAGAGCTCCAAAAGATTCTTAGTCTTTCTCTTAGGAGGAATATGGAATACCGGTGCATTCTAAAATCGGCTTCAAATTGTCATTCGTCTTGAGAAGGAATGCTAGAAAAGGTTGAAAGATTGTTTTAATCGTTTTATTGATCAACCCAAATTTGCAAGATTTTATCACCGACTTGCCTCTGAGGCCATTCAAAAGAAAAAAAGATTTGGGTGGTGCAGAAAATGCTTTGGTGAAAGTTAAGAGAATTATTGAGTCTGCGACTTTGGAAGAAAAGCAAAATACAAAAAGGAATCGACGACAAGTGGAATCAGGAAGGCAGTTATGAAAAGCTAAACAAGAATCTTCAAGACTAATAATGGATTTATTTGAAAGGATTGGGACAGAAAATACAGGAAGAAGAGGGAGACAGGAAGGAGAACGGGAGAGAAGAAATAAAGAATCGGAAAAGGAGAACTAGTCATTATTTGTTGATCACTTTACGATTGTGCGGATTTGAAATGAGAAAGTAAAGTCTATAATGTTGAAGATCCAAAAATAAAGATTGTGCAGAATAAGGTGGAAAGTGCACAGAAGTAAATAATACTGAAGAATCATAGAAAGCAAAAATTCTTCAATCTGAAGTAAATTTTTTCCTCTCTAAAAGGAAGAACTTCTTTGGAGAGACACTCCAATTGGACGTTTTCCTGTTAGCACGCTCTTATAAAAAAAAATAATTACCTAGGACCGACGAAGGAACGGGTTTGTGATCGGCGATTTTTGGTTTACGGCGCCCCGGATTTGAACTTCGGGCTCCAGCTTCGGTCGTCATTTTGTGTCAGCCTCATCATGATCTGTCTGTCGTCAGTGTTCGTGTCGTCCAACACAAGTAAGTGCTGAGTGACCTTTAAATCATTAAACCTTTATGATGAGTAATATCAATTCATGGATCTAATTTACTGAACAATGAGCCAGGGCAGATCTGTCATTATGAATCATATGCAGCTTATGGCCAATCATGAATAAGGGTCCTTTTGGACTGGATATGTTTATTGCCTGTTTTGTGCTTTATATTTGCTGTGGTAAGAAACAAAAAGGGGTTTCTGTGAATGCTTGGTATTTTGATAACTCTTTTGTATTTCATTTTTTACTTTTTGAAATTAAAGTAATTACTTATCGATTAAAACTTATTATTTCCCATTTATTCGAGAGTTTCAAATTTTATTTGATATTTCCTTATATATTTTGCGAGGGCATATTGTGTTTTCACATATTGCTTTACCATATAAATAGATAACTTTCAAAATTTCTATCCTCATCGTTTATTAACTGATTATTTCTCTTCCCCTTATTATTTTTTTTTTTTCGGTTTTTATAGTTTATATGTTAAGTAACTAATTTAATGTTGTTACTGTTCCTGAAATATTTTATTACCATTGTTTATTATTTTCATGTAGTTTATTTATTTCCTTGTTTTTTTTTTTCTTCACTGGGCTATTTTTCACTGTTGGAGTCCTTGGGCTTATAGCATCTTGCTTTTCCAGCTAGGGTTATAGCCTATCTTTTGAAAATAATAATAATAATAATAATAATAATAATAATAATAATAATAATAATAATAATAATAATAATAATAATATTACCTTTCGCCAATAACGATAAACATTAGACACTTCTAACCAGAAAATCTGTTTTATCTATATTTTTTTTTTTATCAAAGTAATCTTTACATCTGATAATCATATTAATTTTTTAAATCCATACTTTTTTTAAATTCATACTTTATCTAATTTCATTATGAAATTCCAGCATAGTCATTCACGCGCAAATATATATTCATACATATGAAGTTACTTGCGCATACGAAAATATATAGAGCCAGAAACAAGAAATACTTTTGCTATTTTTAAAGATACTGTAACCGTTCAGCCGGTAATTCCACAGCTATTTTTCCTTAAAGGCCGCTCATGAATGGCAGAAGCAAGGACAGTGACATTGCCTTATCAAACAGGATATTGCCCTAGAGACTGACCATATATACATATGATCAGTGCCCAAGCTAGGACCTAGGAGGGTATGCAATGGCTGCTGCTGACTCAGCAGATAGACTTATAGGCTGCCCCAAACCCCCCATGCTGAGCTCACAAAGGTGGTGTTGTTACAGCGACCAAAGGAACTAACTAGTTTGAGCGGGATTCGAACCCCAGTCTGGCGATCACCAGTCAAGGACGTTACCATATATGACACCACAACCCTTAATAGCTTTTTTAATTCTTCGCCAATCTAGCCTTTACCTCAAATTCATTTCCAATTTTATACTAATTTTATTCCTTATAAGTCTTTATTCTCCAAAAAAAAGTAGACTTCAAATTCGGCTCATTTGTCTTTACATGACACGGCCATAATCAGTCAATTTTCTCTTTGAAATTGAAGTATGATAGCGTGACATTCTGTAAATTGTTAGTATAAGAGAACAAATTGCAGAAGAATAAGATATAACATATGCAGTCCATTAAACATCTTACGAATGACATGCAATTTGAGTAAAAGAAAATAACAAAACGACTGAATTCTTTATTCCTACAATTACACTTCATTTATCAAACTCTTGACACCACGTCTTAGGTTAGAGTTCTCACGCAATCTCTTTTCTCAATTCCTACTCCTGTTGCGTTTTTCAAACCATCCTAATCAGTCCGTAGGATTCCTGGTGGTTGATCAAGGCGTTGATTTTTCATCTTGATCGTCATTTTCACAAATGGTTTTATTGGCTTTCTTTTTGTACGTGGTTATGTTCGTCTTGTTATTTTTTGAATTTTTCTATTTCTCTTTAATAGCTTATTCTAAACGTCTTCATTTCTTTAATTGTACTGAACTGCTTTGTTTATTCGTACCCGAGTCTTTTATATTTTCTTGTTTGCAATTATGATTGGAAAGTGGTAGTAGGAACCATAATAATAATAAAAATGAAAATAATAATAATAATAATAATAATAATCATTTTCATTGTTGTAATTATTATTATTTATTTTATCCTTCTCAAGATTCCAACAATCATGATTACTCTTCCTTTACTATTTTGTGAAGAAATGAAATTACAAAAAAAATATGAAATGGCCAAAACTTAAGAATATTTCACATTCAAATATGTCTTAAGGATTGAGATGTACATGGAAAGTTGATATTTCTGAAAGATCGTAGTTGGAAAAACTTTCTCTGTGAATCTATATGTTGAAAAATTTTTTTTTTTGGTAAATAAAAGGACATTTCATAATACATGTAATTGACCCCAGAAAAAACTACTAATGCTCTTTTTGAGTCGTCATAAAATCGAATATCTGTTTTATTTAGTTTGTTGAATAAGAAAGTCATATATCCACAATTTTATGTTTTAATCTTTTATCGGTTAATATTTCGAAGAGCAAAAATGTTAGCATTTCCCCAGTGGGGAAAAATTTATTGCAACTTTTGCAACTCGACAAAGAATTGTTTGCGAAGGAAGTAAAAGTATACACGGAAGTAATATCCCATAATGTACTACACGGACATCGACAAAGGTCTGTTTTGGTGCCGGCATTTCCTGCGCTGTTTTTAAGGATATTTTTCTTGTTTGTTTTTATTTGTATGGGATACTTATTTAGAAAATGTTTCTTGTTCAGATACGGGGTTAGGAAGATCCTTCTTCCATACGGTTTGATTAAATCAAAACTTGTGAATAATATTTCTTAAAGTTTACATTATTCCTTTTTATTATTACGGACATTCTTGGATATGCTTATCAGCATATTATGCATATATACTGCCATTACTGAGCCATTGTCTCCCAAGAGAAGCTTTCATAATAAGATAAATGATTCTTTCCCAAGCGCAGACTTAAAACTTGCTTTCTTGCTCAACCTTTTCCATAATTTATTCTTATCCAGGTCTTTCTGAGAAAAATTCAGCCGGGGAAAATTCCAGCCCTTCTTAACTCAGCTTCTGCGATTTCGCAAGTGTTAAAAGAGTCTCGGCGGAAGCTTTGAAAGTGCTCCAAGAATATGGAGGGGAGTTTTACAAGGTGTTTCTTGACTTTGCTTGCAGCTACTCGAGACAATTTTTTTTTCTTTTTTTTACAAAACATATGCTGAACATATCCTAGAATATTTTATGTCTATTTTAGGCCTTAAAATATTTGAGAATCTTTGATTCAAAATTATTATTTATATACTACTTTTGGGGGAGTTATTTTTATCATGACTGCCATTGGATGGTTTTCTGGTGAAAATTGTTCGCTGAGTTATTAATAATTCGTTCCGCTAGTGGTTATATGTATGTAATTTTATGCACACACACGTATATACTTTTATATATATATATATATATATATATATATATATATATATATATGTATAATATATATATATATATATATATATATATATATATATATGTATATATATATCTATATATATATATATATATATATATATATATATATATATATATATATATATATATATATATATATATATATATAACCTCCCTTTCTGAGTGGGGATACCTTACCGTGGTGAAAGTGTTTGTGTATCGCCATGATCAACAAAGCTGTACTAGTCAGGGCCACCCATACTAGTTTGGTTTGCTATATATATATTTGTATGCATATATATATATATATATATATATATATATATGTGTGTGTGTGTGTGTGTGTGTGTGTGTATATATATATATATATATATATATATATATATATATATACATATATATATATGTGTGTGTGTGTGTATGTGTTTGTGTATATATTTACATATATATAAAAACATATATCTTAATACATGTATATACCGTTCTAATGTAAAACCCTTCTATTACAGTATTCAATGCATCGGGAAATGGATTGTAATTGCAGGAAAGTACGCTGTACTTGTTTTTTAGTTTTCACCTCCGCTATTTTGGATTATCTCTAAAAGTCTAAATCCAGTTACATGTATTTAGGAGAATATTAATGGGGACAAAGATTGTCAAAGGCATTTGTGTTTTCCAATAAAAAAAACTATTATTGTATATAGTTTTGAGAGAGAGAGAGAGAGAGAGAGAGAGAGAGAGAGAGAGAGAGAGAGAGAGAGAGAGAGAGAGAGATGAATAGGTGTACAGACATTTATACGGTTGCATAAAGTATCACAATCAAGAAATCCAATAAAAATTTCCCCAACATTTAAAAAAAAAAAAAATCTGTCGTAATAACAATATATGAATAAAATAATTATGTAACTCACGAATAAAAAAGCCCTTTGACATCCGAGTCTCGTCTTTCACCATATCTTTGGAAGTCAGTTGAACGAATGGAACAGATATTGGATATTCAAAGGCACGCAGTCAAATCTCTCATTGCTTTTATTTGCTGTTCTCTGTTACAGACGAGAGCGTAAATGTCACGTAGACTGAAACATTGTTCAACGCAGCTGTGAGATAAGAAAGAGTAAGGGCTTTGTATTGCATATTGCTTCGTTGCATACCTGCCGAATAAGTTTCAGGTTCCTGCGTTTTAATCATTAACAAATTATTATTATTATTATTATTATTATTATTATTATTATTATTATTATTATTATTATTATTATTATTATTATTATTAGTTAATCTACAACACTAGTTGGAAAAGCCGGATGCTATAAGGCCATGGGCTCCAACAGGGAAAATGGGCTAGTGAGGGAAGGAAATAAGGAAATAGTTAAGCTACAAGAGAAGTAATTAACACTAGAAATAAAATATTTTAAAAACAGAAACAACATCAAAATAGATATTTCATATATAAACTTTAAAATATAAAAACTTAGAAAACAAGAGGAAGTGAAATAAGATAGAATGGTATGCCCAAGTGTACCTTGTACCAACCGTGTTTCATACAATTGTACATAATTCCTTTTGTATATATTATGCTTGTATCTTCCCTCTTCCCTCGCACTAAAACGAACATGAAAATTCATGTCTGGTTTTTCCTCTGTAATATTGTCTGTCTTGTGAACTTGTTATGTCCTGTTGCCTTGAGATTTTGTATATAAGGAGAGTGTTCTACAATAATATAACTCAGTCGTTTCCAACCTGCCTTTGAGTTCACAACCTTACTCGGCGCCGTCACATTGGTGACCCCGGAAGTCGACTCGCTCTCACTGCCTTCCACCCCCACCTCCCTCGCCCCTCCATCGTTGGTACTATGACGGAGACGGACTCTACTACAGCAGCTGGCGCTGCGGCCGCCCCATTGAAACTTTCACCGTTCGCCACCGGAGAGGCGTTTGCTTGGTTTCAATGCGCTGAAGTCCACTTCCGTATCAGGGGCGTGACTCCCTCAACCACCAAAGGGGATTATGTTCTCGCGGCAATACCCGAGGACACCTTCCCAGAAATATCCGACTGGCTTTGTGAACAAGGAGACACCCCAATAGCGTATGACGCCCTCAAAACATACCTTCTGCAGCAGTACTCGCCGTCGCCAGCCGCCCGTATAGCAAAGCTTTTTTCAGCTCTCGCAACAACCGTTGGGGGACCAACGGGCTTTGCTTGCCCTCAGGGTAATGACCAGTATCGCTCGCCTTCAACCTGCCGCAGACGGCTCTCCTCGTGAGGTGAACCTACTTCGTGCCCTTTGGATACGCCGTTTACCCGAACCTGTACGCGCTGCCATACCCGATGTTGATAGTTTACCCATAAAGAACTTGATGACCAAAGCCGACGCCCTTATGGACAGCCACTTCAAGACCTCCATCAACGCCTCCACCCCTGACGACGAGGATGCCTATTCAACGTCAACTGAAGCTGACATGAATGCCGTAGGATATATACGCCTAGCCCGTGACGTGCCGAAGCGGCGACAAAGCCGCCCACCACCCACCAATCGCTCGCGCCGCAACAAACGACTTCTACAGCCACTTACGACCTCCCATCCGCCGCAGTTTTGCTACTACCACTTCAGATTCGGGGCAACCGCAAAGAAATGTGCCAAGGATTGTCAGTGGCCAAAAAACGTGTAAGTAGGCCATCGCTTGTGGCGGTGGCCTCCCATGTTTCTAATCTTTTCTTTTTACAGGATGCAGGAACGGGCGTGCGATTTTTGGTAGACCCGGGTGCTTGTCATTCTCTTTTGCCAAGAAAACTCTTCAAGGCACGACGTAGTCTGTCTACATCTGCCGACGTCCGCTTAGTAGCTGCCAACGGATCTGCGATACCCACCTACGGTTACGAGAACCTCACATTATCGTTTGGAAACGGTAAATTCAATTGGAAGTTTCTCGTTGCTGACGTCACAATGCCAATCCTCGGTGCGGATTTCCTCTCTCATTTCCACCTTCTGGTCGATGTCGCCCACCGACGATTGGTCAACGCAGACTCGTACTTGTCGACACCTCTTCAACCCGCCCCCTCTAACCTCGCTCTCCACATCAGCGCACCCACGGATGCTTACGCCCACCTCCTTACGTCGTACCCGGAAGTTTTCCGTCCAGAACTTCGCCAAACGCCCACGGTTCCTGCCAAGCACGGTATTTATCACCATATCAAGACGACGGGACCCCAGTCTTCGCA
Source organism: Palaemon carinicauda (assembly GCF_036898095.1). Classification (NCBI taxonomy): domain Eukaryota; kingdom Metazoa; phylum Arthropoda; class Malacostraca; order Decapoda; family Palaemonidae; genus Palaemon; species Palaemon carinicauda. The sequence goes on from NC_090735.1 coordinate 26,719,402, forward strand.
AAATTCAGACGTCTGGCACCGGAACGATTGGCAGCCGGCAAACAGACGTTCGCCGAAATGGAGAAAATGGGCCTTTGCCAAAAGGCCTCCAGCCCATGGTCGTCGCCCTTACACATCGTTCTGAAGAAAGACGGCTCCCTCCGTCCGTGCGGGGATCACAGGCGCCTGAACATGCAAACAGAACCGGATCACTACCCCCTCCCAAACATTGCCGACGTGACCTCCTACCTGCACAAAGCGAAGGTTTTCTCTACGCTCGACCTCCTGAAGGGGTATTATCAGGTGCCTATGAACCCAGAAGACATCCCCAAGACCGCCATCACCACTCCGTTTGGTACATACACCTTCAATTACTCCTGTTTTGGCCTTCGTAATGCTGGGGCAACGTTTCAACGTCTCATGGATGGCATCTTAGGGGACCTCCCTTTCTGTGTATGTTATGTGGACGACATACTTGTGTTCTCCTCCTCAAAAGAGGAACACCTCCGTCACCTGCGCATCGTGCTCGACCGGCTGCAACAAAACGGCCTTGTAGTCCGGTACGACAAGTGTACCTTTGGCGCCAACGAAGTATCGTTCATAGGGCACCGCATCACTCCTGAATGTGTCCACCCCCTCCCTGAGAAGATAGCAGCCGTTCAGAACTTCCCCGGGCCCTCGACCGTCAAATCTCTGCAGGAATTCTTGGGCATGATCAACTATTATCACCGTTTTCTGCCAGCCATTGCCGCCACTCTTGCTCCCCTCTACGCCTCCCTTAAGGGCAAGCCGAAGGACCTGAAGTGGGGTCCCCTCCAAGAAGACTGGGTCTCCATTGATCGTCTAAAACCTGCTTATCTTCTGCCAGATGACCCGCCTACAGTTCGCCTCTCTAGATCAGGGCGCCCTATTTAACATGTACAGTATGTCATTTTTAGGGGGGAGCCATGTACCAACCGTGTTTCACACAATTGTACATAATTCCTTTTGTATATATTATGCTTGTATCTTCGCTCTTCCCTCGCACTAAAACGAACATGAAAATTCATGTCTGGTTTTTCCTCTGTAATATTGTCTGTCTTGTGAACTTGTTATGTCCTGTTTCCTTGAGGTTTTGTATATAAGGAGAGTGTTCTACAATAATATAACTCAGTCGTTTCCAACCTGCCTTTGAGTTCACAACCTTACTCGGCGCCGTCACAACCTTTAGCAGGTGAGCTCCAAACCAAGACATTGGAAGACCATGGTACAGAAGCTATGGCACTACCCAAGACTAGAGAACAATGGTTTGATTTTGGAGTGTCCTTCTCCTAGAGCTGCCTACCATAGCTAAAAATTATCTTTTACCCTTACCAATAGGAAAGTAGCCACTAAACAATTAAATTGCAGTAGTTAACCCCATGAGTGAGGAAGCATTGTTTGGTAATCTCAGTGTTGTCACGTGCATGAGACCAGAGAAGAATGTGGAAAGAATAGGCCAGACTATTCCTGTATGTGTAGACATGAAAGATTCAGCCCTTTTGTTATATTCTTTTACTCAAATTGCTTGTCATTCTTATGATGTTTAATAGACTGCATATGTTATATCTTATTCTTCTGCAATTTGTTCTCTTATACCAAAGAAAATTGTCTGGTTATGGCAGTGTCATGTAAAGAAGAACGTGCCGAATTTAAAGTTTACTTTTTCGGAAAGTAATAAAGAATGATAAAGAATAAAATGAGTATAAAAATTGGAAATAAATTTAAGGTAAAGACTAATATTGACGAAGAATGAACCTTTTTTTACAAAACCTAATATAAATTAGGTACAATATAATTCATCTCTTCCATGCCTGAATTAAACCCAAAAAAATAATTTTACATATCAATATTACCATTATGATCTAATTCAGGTAGTGTCAAGACCCATCTAAGCTGAAATATCCCCGCCAATATTGGCCACCTGTTAAATCGCTTATCGGTGAGACACCACCGAATGACCCAGGAAAATAGTCTCTCATGACATCGCCTTTAATAACTACCGGTCGATTGGGTGTCATTTCCATTCCCCGAAAGACGACAAACTGCAAACGTCTGCAAAACGAACTCTGCTTCTGCAAGTCTAGACTTTAAATGCATGATCTGCCAAGGCGTTATTTAAGGAAAGTGTCCGTTGCCATGAAACACATTCGACTCAGGGCAGTGTTTAATGACTAGCTATCTCTTCAATGGGATAATTTGTGTTTCTTCCGGATGCCTTATTAGTTATTGCTGCTTATTTGTGCCATTACTCGCATGTGGTACTGGAGGTGGTTCGATTTTACCTCGAGGTAATGTTCATGTCATTCCAAAATGGCATAATTTTAGGGTTTTGTGTCAATATTATAAATTAGGTGGCTTACAATGACGTTCATGTTAAAGTAGGTAGAGAGAGAGAGAGAGAGAGAGAGAGAGAGAGGAGAGAGAGAGAGAGAGAGAGAGAGAGAGGCCATATATTTTAATGATGGATACAATGAGCAGATGATATATTTTATAATTGAATCAAGGTAACTTACCTAATCGATAAATTTCTAAATTCATCCTTTACCAAAATAATATTATTTTTTCTTGCTTTGTGAAATGGTCATAATAGAGTATTGGACTGAAAAGGGGTGTGGGGGGGGGGGTTACTTTGATCAGTTTCAAGAGTTTGATAAACGAAGTGTAATTATTGTAATAAAGAATTCAGTCGTTTTGTCATTTTTTAGGCCGCGTCACGACCCTGCTAAGCTGAAATATCACCGCCAATATTGGCCACCTGTTAAAAGCGCTTATATGCAAGACACCACCGAATGACCCAAGAAAACATTCTCGCCTGACATCGCCTTTAATAACTTCCCGCTCGAGTGGGTGTCATTTCCCTTCCCCGAAAGACGACAAAATGCAAACGTCTGCAAAACGAACTCTGCTATTGCAAGTTTAGACTTTAAATGCATGATCGTCCAAGGCGTTGTTTTAGGAAAGCATAGGTGCCATGAAAATCATTTGACTCATGACAGTGTTTAATGACTAACAATCTCTTTAATGTTGTAACTTGCGTTTCCTCCTGATGCCTTATTAGTTATTGATGCTTACTTCTGCCATTACTCGCATTTGATACTGAAGGTGGTTCGATTTTATTCCCTGGTAAGGTTTATGTCATTCCAAAAAATGGCATAATTTTAGGGTTTTGTGTCAATCATTATAGATTAGGTGGCTTACAATGACGTTCCTGTTAAAGTAGATGAGAGAGAGAGAGAGAGAGAGAGAGAGAGAGAGAGGAGAGAGAGAGAGAGAGAGAGAGAGAGAGAGAGAGACTGTATATTCTAAAGATGGATACAATGAGTTTATGATATATTGTATAACTGAATCAAGGTAACTTACTTAATGGAGAAATTTCTAAAATTATCCTTTACCAAAAATAATATTGTTTTGTCGTGCTTTGTAAAATGGTCAGACTAGGGTATTGGACTGAGAAGTGGGGGGGGGGGGGGATTACTTTGATCAGTTTCAAGAGTTTGATAAATGAAGTGTAAGTATTGGAATAAAGAATTCAGTCGTTTTGTCATTTTTTAGGCCGCGTCACGACCCTGCTAAGCTGAAATATCCCCGCCAATATTGGCCACCTGTTAAAAGCGCTTATATGCAAGACACCACCGAATGACCCAGGAAAACATTCTCGCCTGACATCGCCTTTAATAGCTTCCCGCTCGAGTGGGTGTCATTTCCATTCCCCGGAAGACGACAAAATGCAAACGTCTGCAAAACGAACTCTGCTATTGCAAGTTTAGACTTTAAATGCATGATGTGCCAAGGCGTTATTTAAGGAAAGTGTCCGGTGCCATGAAAATCATTTGACTCATGACAGTGTTTAATGACTAACAATCTCTTTAATGTTGTAACTTGCGTTTCTTCCTGATGCCTTATTAGTTATTGATGCTTACTTCTGCCATTACTCGCATTTGATACTGAAGGTGGTTCGATTTTATTCCCTGGTAAGGTTTATGTCATTCCAAAAAATGGCATAATTTTAGGGTTTTGTGTCAATCATTATAGATTAGGTGGCTTACAATGACGTTCCTGTTAAAGTAGATGAGAGAGAGAGAGAGAGAGAGAGAGAGAGAGAGAGAGAGAGAGAGAGAGAGAGAGAGACTGTATATTCTAAAGATGGATACAATGAGTTTATGATATATTGTATAACTGAATCAAGGTAACTTACTTAATGGAGAGATTTCTAAAATTATCCTTTACCAAAAATAATATTGTTTTGTCCTGCTTTGTAAAATGGTCAGACTAGGGTATTGGACTGAGAAGTGGGGGGGGGGGGATTACTTTGATCAGTTTCAAGAGTTTGATAAATGAAGTGTAATTATTGGAATAAAGAATTCAGTCGTTTTGTCATTTTCTTTTACTCAAATTGCATGTCATTCGTGAGATATTTAATAGACTGCATATGCTATATCTTATTTTTCTGCAATTTGTTCTCATATACCAACAGTTTACAGAAAGTCATGCTATCATAATTCCATTTGACCAAAAAATAAAAAAAGTGTAATTATGGCTGCGTCATGTAAAGATGAACATGCCGAATTAGAACTCAATTTTTTCCGGAAAACAATTAAGAATTATAAAGAATAAAAGGAGTATAAATTTTGGAAATGAATTTATGGTAAAATTTACATTGACGCGGAATAAGTTTGTTAGGAAACTTAATGTAAATTAGATACAATATAACAACATCTTGGTTATACTCTTATAATAATTCAACTCTTCCATACCTGAATTAAATCAGTAAATTTAATTTTACATATCAATATCACCACCATTATTATCTTATTCAGGCCGCGTCACTACCCTGCTAAACTGAAATATCCCCGCCAATATTGGCCACCTGTTAAAAGCGCATATATGCAAGACACCACCGAATGACCCAGGAAAATATTCACTCATGACATGGCCTCTGATAACTTCCCGGTCAAGTGGATGTCATTTCCATTCCCCGGAAGACGACAAACTGTAAACGTCTGCAAAGCGAACTCTGCTTTTGCAAGTCTAGACTTTAAATGCATGATCTGCCAAGGCGTTATTTAAGGAAAGCATACGGTGCCATGAAACTCATTCGACCCAGGACAGTGTTTAATGACTAGCAATCTCTTTAATGTCGTAACTTGCGTTTCTTCCTATTGCCTAATTAGTTATTGATGCTTATTTCTGCCATTACTCGCATTTGATACTGAAGGTGGTTCGATTTTATTCCCTGGTAAGGTTTATGTCATTCCAAAAAATGGCATAACATTAGGGTTTTGTGTCAATCATTATAGATTAGGTGGCTTACAATGACGTTCATGTTAAAGTAGATAGAGAGAGAGAGAGAGAGAGAGAGAGAGAGAGAGAGAGAGAGAGAGAGAGAGAGAGAGAGAGAGAGAGAGAGAGAGAGGCCATATATTTTAATGATGGATACAGTGAAATGATGATATATTGTATACCCGAATTAAGGTAACTTACTTTATGGAGAAATTTCTAACTTTATACTTTACCAATGATAATCTTATTTTGTCTATCCTCATAATATGGTCAGCTTAGGATATTCGACTGAGGAGTGGGGGGGGGGGGGGGCATTGGGTATTACTTTGATTAAAGTTTCAAGCGTGTGATAAATGGAGTGTAAGTGTAGGAATAAATAATTCAGTCGTTTTTGTGTTTTCTTTTACTAGAGTTTTATGTCATTCGTGTGATGTGTAATAAACAGCATATGCTATATTTTATTCTTTTGTAATTTTTCCTCTTCTACCAGTAGTTTACAGAATGTCACGCTATCATACTTCAATTTCCCAAAGAAAATTGTCTGATTATGGCCATGTAAATTGAAGACGTAAGTACCGAAATACAACTCTAATTTTCAAAAAACACTAAAGAATTATGAAGAAAGAAATTAGTTTGAAATAGGAAATTAATTTAAGGTAAAGGATACATTGACCAGTAATAAACCTTGTTAAGAAACTTAATATAAATTAAGTACAGTATAACTATGTCTTGGTTATGCTATTTTAATAATTCTTCTCTTCCATACCTGAATTAAACCAGTCAATTTAATTTTACATATCAATATCAGTACCAATATGATCTAATTCAGGCAGTGTCACGACCCTGCTATGCTGAAATATCCCCTCCAATATTGGCCACCTGTTAAAAGGGCTTATCTGCAAGACACCACCGAATGACCTGGGAAAATGTTCCCCCTTGACATCGTCTTTAATAACTACCCGGTCGAGTGGGTGTCATTTCCATTCCCCGAAAGAAGACAAACTGCAAACGTCCGTAAAACGAACTTTGCTTTTGCAAGTCTAGACTTTAAATGCATGATGTGCCAAGGGGGTATTTAAGGAAAGTGTCCGTTGCCATGAAACCCATTCGACCCAGGACAGTGTTTAATGACTAGCTATCTCTTCAATGGGTTAAGTTGCGTTTCTTCTGGATTCCTTATTAGTTATTGATGCTTATTTCTGCCATTACTCGCATGTGATACTGGAGGTGGTTCGATTTTACTTCAAGGGATGGTTCATGTCATTCCAAAATGACTTAATTTTAGGGTTTTTGGCTAATTATTATTAATTAGGTGACTTACAATGACGTTCATAATAAAGTAGGAAAGAGAGAGAGAGAGAGAGAGAGAG
>NC_090735.1:26733551-26748551 GCF_036898095.1 Palaemon carinicauda
AGACTCTTTAGCTATGGTAAGCAGCTCTTTTAGGAGAGGGACACTCCAAAATCAAATCATTGTTCTCTAGTCTTGGGTTGTGCCAAAGCCTCTGTATCATGGTCTTCCACTGTCTTGGGTTAGAGTTCTGTTGCTTGAGGGTACACTGGGGCACACTATTATATCTCATTTCTCTTTCTCTTGTTTTGTTGAGTTTTCCCTAGTTTATAGTGGAAATGTTTATTTAAATGTTACTGTTTTTAAAATATTTAATTTTTCCTTGTTTCCTTTCCTCACTGGGTTATTTTCCCTGTTGGGGCCCCTGGGCTTATAGCATCTTTTTTTCCAACTAGGGTTGTATCTCAGCAAGTTTTAATAATAATAATGATAATAATGATAATAATAGTGTAGGGAGAGATGGTAGAGATGGTGGGCAGGGTGACACACATGAACTCTCTTAGTAGTAAGGGTTTGACAGGGTGCACTTCTTCAGACCGAGGTGTGCCAGGAGTTCCCGTGTTCAGCTGTACATGTGTATGTTGATTTCAGCACAGTACCGTACATGTATATATATATATATATATATATATATATATATATATATATATATATGTGTGTGTGTGTGTATGTGTGTATATATATGTATATATACAGTATATATATATATATATATATATATATATATATATATATATATATATAAATACATATATATATATATATATATATATATATATATATATATATATATATATATATATATATAAGAGAGAGAGAGAGAGAGAGAGAGAGAGAGAGAGAGAGAGAGAGAGAGAGAGAGAGAGAGAATAATCAGATACAAATGCTTATACTTCCCATTTTATTTGGGACTAAACTGGCACTAGGCCGTAAAAGAAAGTTATAGTAATTACAGGTAAAAGCTGTAAAAAAAAGTTATTGGACTTAAACCATAATTTGGAAAAGCATTTTACGATATGACAAGAAAGCGTTAGACGCATCTGGCTCCGCTCTCATACAAAGGCCAAATCTTTACGTCCCACTTTCGCCGAGGCAACTTCTTGTACGTTTAATTAAACGATCAGCCAGATCTCAATTTCTGCAAGATCTGACAAATTCTTCTCATTTCGTCTAATTGTCAGTCTTCCTGAGATTTTCTGCGGGATTTTTAATGGTTCTGTTTGACGGGAGGAAATATTTAACGTTCAACATTTTCCTTCTCTGGAAGATTCATATAAAAGGAGATGCTTCTCTTAAAATGTCTCTTGATTAAAGGAAGATGTTTACTATTATTTTCATATATACATATATATATATATATATATATATATATATATATATATATATATATATATATATATATATATATATATATATATTATATATATATGTATATATATATATATATATATATATATATATTCATATATATCCCATTATTATTAATATTATTATCATTATTATTATTATTTTCGTTATTATTGTTATTTTTATTATTATTATTATTATTATTATTATTATCATTATTATTACCTAAGCTACAAGATTGAAATGTTTTGGGTCAGAACAGTTTAAAAAAAATATAAATATTTCTGTAGTTATTATTATGAGGCCTGAAAATAAAATTAATAAAAGTCTTAAAAATTGATGAAGTATAAAGAGAATATAACTGAATTTTATCACTCGAGGGAACACAGGCCGAAAAGTCATAACGACAATAGTGAGACACAACAGAAAAACAAACAACAGCAACAAGAAATGCAGCCGTTTCTAGTCCACTGTAGGACATAGGCCTCAGAAATGTCTTGGCCATGTCTATGGTTTGGCCAATTTCCTCACCATCCTGGCCACTGTGGTTTGGTGACTTGTGGGGAGACTTTTGTCTGATCGCTCACAGCAAACCAACCTAGCGTGGGTGCCCTTGACTAGTTCAGGTTTGCTGATCATGGCAACACAAGCAGACCAATAAGCAGTAAGTGCTTCATTATGGAATTAATGAGAAAACATCCACTGATGAAAGGCTACTTGAAAATGGAATGGAATAATTTGCAATATCTGCAAATCCACCAATGCTTTGTGGTATATATATAACAGCAAGTTTATTACATGAAGTAATTAGAGTAATCCCTACCTACGTTGTTTAAATATTATGTTTGAATGCATTGGATTTCAATTCTGATAATGTTTATGCTTTTGCGAGGATAAATCGGGGAAATTCATTTGATTTTAGGTAAGATATGAATAAATACATATGTACGTTTACATACATAAGATATATATGGATGCACAGATATATATATATATATATATGTATGAATATATGCAAATATTTCTATCTATCTATCTATCTATCTATCTATCGATCTATGTATATATCTATCTATCTATTTATCTATCTATCTATCTATCTATCTATCTATATATATATATATATATATATATATATATATATATATATATATATATATATATATATAGAGAGAGAGAGAGAGAGAGAGAGAGAGAGAGAGAGAGAGAGAGAGAGAGAGAGAGAGAGAGAGAGAGTATGTATATAGAAATATATATATATATATATATATATATATATATATATATATATATATATATATATATATATATATATATATATATATATGTATATATATATATATTATATATATATATGTGTGTGTGTGCGCATGCGTGTGTGTGTGCATGCATGTTTCGTGTGTTTTTACGGGTTTGTATCTTCGTCTAATTGAAAGTGTATATCTAACTCATCAAAACAAATTTCATCTAGCCAAATATCAACATATCCATCGTAGCAAATTGCATAGTTTAAAAAAGAAGTAAACCTTAAGAACCATTTTCAATGGAACGAAGAGAGACATATCACCAGATCCTCATATCGAAATTCAATAGACAATTAACATAGAAGAAGCTGGATCTTGAAAGGCCATAAGATAAAGATTCACTATTGGATGGGAACCCAGCCAGATGTGGCAAAGGGTTTCATGTCATGGGGAATGTGTCATTCTTAGATTTATCTCAGTTTTTTCTTTTTTTTCGATATCATCAAGTTCTCGTTCTCAATCACCCCATTTTTCATTTGTTTGTGAGCAATTTTACACATAATTTCTATGCTGATTTTGACCAACCTGGGTTGTCATGTTGGGTGTGACCCAAGGATGAATCAGTAACATTTTGGATAAAGTATATGAAAGTTCAAGTACACACCAGTACTTTGAAAATAATTGTAATGATAAGTAAATGGAAAATATTTTGTCATTTTATTTTGTGCTTGCGAACAACATTACGGAAAAACTATTGAGCCAATTTCAATTAAACTTAATGGACATATGAGGTATGAACTAATGAGAAATCTATTAGATTTTGAAGAAAATGTATGGAAGTACAAGTACGCAGTGCAGTTAAACGCAAAATAAGACTGATTCTCGTGACTAAGGCATGCTCTCTGGTGAGTGCCCCTCTAGTTCCTGACTCTATCTTTATGTATACACAGACATGTACACACACACACACACGCACGCGCGCGCGCGTGCGTACATAAATGAGTTCAAACCCTCCTGCTTTTCTTTGATTCTATCCAGTAATTAAACTAAGTGTTTTGAAATTTAATCACGTGAGTAAATTCCTGGGATAAATTCAACACCTGAATTGCCACAATCCCTTTGAGAATAATCTGAAACCGAAACTACGTGAAAAAGAATACTTTGTTTTGACTTCGCCACAAGGCCACAGCGTCCTTGATATTCCCACACCTGAAACACTAAATACCTTTTATACATAAATATGTTTGTCAGGTAAACAAAGCAATTAAAAGGCTCAACGATACGTTTGAAGAGCTGAAGTGGCAGGTTTTTATTATTTTATTCTTTTATTTGATCCTGCTAATAATTTTCTTCCCTTAATACTTTTTATTATTTTTTTTCAACATTTTCACGTTTATATATATTTATTACAATAATACGAACTGGATTATTAAGATAATTTTGTTGATTAAACGTTTCTATAATCAATTTTTATTTTTTAGCAAAAATCACATACTTAAGCTGCAGTTTTGAAAAATAAATTCGAACATAGCTATTCTTATGCTAAAAGTATAAGCTTATCCAATCTCATTCTTGTTATAGAGCAGAAACAATTGTTTCAAACGAAATATCTTAGACTTTTTCATATGAATGAATATGAAAATAAACCTTGTATGATTTGTGCTGTTTCAAGTTACTTCCTTCATAATTAATAAAACATGTTGGCTATGGTGGTTTTTAATTGTCTGTCATAATAAACATACATTTGAAGCTGAAAAGGCTAGTTTGATTAACATATTTAAAAAGTATACATCTTCATAATATTTTAGTACAGATATTAGTTCCTATTATGGTTTCAACGGTATCTCAAAACAGTTTATAGGTTACATGCGTTTGACCTTTTTTCATTTATATACCTCTAGCTGAAGGTCCAACTGCATGAAGACAATATGCCAAATCAAAGTTATCACAGTTTTTTTACTTTTACAGTTTGATGAAATGTCTAATGAAGCATAATTAAAGCCGATAGCATCTCTTATGAACAGTTTCTTATTTCATATCTTAATATCTTAATGAAAATTATAAGAATTTCAGCTCAGAAATACTCATATTTATCAATAAATTCTTTCACTGAAGTTCTTAAATCCCATTTTTCTTTTAGCGGTATTGGAAATGTCATAATAATCAAGATGTATCCTTAGTTTTCGGCCATCAAAAATAAACATAAGAATCTTTAGTTTTTCTAAAAAATAAAAGTTCCGGTTTATGACCCCCCTCTTATTTTAGGCAATTTAGGAAAGAGATTAAGTAATGAAATTACTTTCAAATCGCAGTTATATAAGGAAAATGTTAAATGAGATTTGTACGTCAATTAATTATAAACAAACAGAGCTGTAGAAACTGTCTCATGTAGCTCGTATCTCGCATAACTTCTTGTTAAGTTCTACAAAGCCTATCAAAGTACTACGTTAACGTCGTCTTCAAGTTAACTTGTAAATTGTTAAACCTGTATTTAAGTTTAGCGAAACTGCCGGAGAGTTTACGACCCGTCTACCACTTTACTCTCTCGTCAGAGATGTACTAATTGTATAAAGTGTTCTATATTAATTATCATTATGGCATAAGAAAAAGCTCTACCCATGAATGTATCATGTTGGATGATTGTTTTTCGTGGTTAATTCTAATTGGTAAGAGCCTATTTTTTTCCTAAATATATTTACTTGTTCAATGCTTTACATTTCATCCACAGTTTACCATACTACTCATAGGCAGTAAAGCGTGTGTTAGGAAAGGAATTGAAGTGAGTGAGTGGTGTCCAGTGAGAATGGGGCTGAGGCAGGGATGTGTGATGTTGCCATGATTGTTCAATTTGATTGTTGATGGGGCAGTAAGAGAGGTGAATGCTGGAGTGCTTGGTCGAGGATTGAATGTGATAGATGAGAGTGATCATGAGTGGAAGGTGAATCAGTTGTTGTTTGCATATGATACTGTATTGGTTGCACACTAGGAAGAGAAGCTGGGTCGATTAGTGACAGAGTTTGGGAGGGTGTATGAGAGAAGGAAGTTGAGATTTAATGTGGGTTAGAGTAAGGTTATGAGATGGACGAGAAGGGAGGGTGGTGCTAGGTTGATTGGAGAGTTACTTGAGGAAGTAGATCAGTTTAAGCACTTGGGGTCTGATGTTGCTGCAGATGGTGGAGTAGAAGCAGATGGACGTCAGAAAGTGAATGAAGGGTGTAATGTGTTATGGGCAGTGAAGAGAGTGGTAAAGAATGGAGCGTTAAGAATGAATGTAAAGAGAGTTTTGTATGAAGCTTTATTTGTGGTGGGTAACGGGGAAGAGTGGGCTGTGGCACCCTAACAGTACCAATCAAACGGCTGAATCCCTCGTCAGGCTGGGAGGAGCGAAGAGAAGAAAAGTCCCCCTCTGTTCTCTTTTTTTATTTCGGTTCCCCCCTCCAAAAATGGGGGAAGTGTCTTGGTAGATAGATAGACTCGTAGATGATTTTCTAAACATGATTATTGTGGCCTGTGAAAGATAGGTTATCTAGTATGTGTTTTGATAATAATAATAATAATAATAATAATAATAATAATAATAATAATAATAATAATAATAATAATAATAATAATAACATACTTAAATTCAACTACGTTTTTGTGCAAAATATGAACATTCCCCATATAATTTCCGTACAAAAGAGTAGGTATAAATTTAGATTTTTGTAAAATTCATTTACAACGTCACAGATTCTAAAATTAATTCTCAGAATCATTTCCGGGCAAAAATAGATCAATAGTTATTAATTGGAAGCCTAATCAAAACCCAGAGTATCTTTTTTAGTCAAATTTTATTTGCATGACGTCAAAGGAATTTTTTATTCATCATGAAATGACGCAAAGGCAAATTTTATTCCAAAAATTTGCGTTGCCAGTTTTAAACTAAGAACAGACGTCATAACTGATACAGCACTTGTTTTATTTTAGTACGATCTGATCTATTAAAGAATTTATTATTTTTATTATTGTTATTATTATTATTATTATTATTATTATTATTATTATTATTATTATTACCAGCTAACCTACAACTCTAATTGGAAGAGCAGGGTGATATAAAGCTAAGGGCTCGAACAGGGAAAAATAGCCCAGTGAGGAAAGAAAATAAGGTAGTAAATAAACTACATGGTAAGTAATGACCATGTAATGTAAAATATTTCTAAGAAGAATTAAATGAAGACCTCCAGTATTCTCAAAAATTCATTTATTTGAATCATATAACGAACTACGAATGTCCATAAATGACTCCAGAACGAGTGACGAAATGCTTTCCACGCAGAGGTCTGATGGTATCAGCAGGAGGCTGCAAAGAGAACAATTAAACAAAAGAGATTGCTTCAATTTTTTCTAAGGCACTGAACCATTTCGGAAATGGGAGTTGGCGTGACTCCCGTCGTGACACGTAGCTAAAGAACACTATCGTATATATTTTTGGATTTGTCACACGTAGCCGAAGAACAATATCGTATATATTTTTGTATTTGTGATACGTAGTTGAAGAACAATGTCGTATATTTTTGGATTTGGGACATGTAACTGAAGAACAATATCATATATTTTTGGGTTTGTGACACGCAGTTGAAGAACAATGTCAAATATTTTTGGATTTGGGACATGTAACTGAAGAACAATATCATATATTTTTGGGTTTGTGACACGTAGCCGAAGAAACAATATCGTACATTTTTTTTGGATTTGTGACATGTAGCCAAAGAACAATATAATATATATTTTTAGATTTGCAGCACGTAGCTGAAGAAGAATATCATATATTTTTGGATTTATGACATGTAGCCGAAGAACAATATAATATATATTTTTGGATTTGTGGCACGTAGCCGAATAACAATATTATATATATTTTAGGATTTGTGACATGTAGCTGAAGAACAATATCATATATTTTTGGATTTGTGACATGTAGCCAAAGAACAATATATTATATATTTTTGGATTTGTGACATATAGCTGAAGAACAGTATAATATTTTTTTGGGATTTGTGACACGTAGACAAAGAACAATATAGTATATGTTTTTGGATTTGTGACACGTGGCCCAAAAACAATATCATATATATTTTTGGATTTGAGATACTAACCCGAGAACAATATCGTATATAAATTATCTCTGGATTTGGGATACGTAGCCTAAGAGCAATATCGTATATATTTTTGGATTTGTAACACATAGCCGAAGAACAATATCGTATTTATTTTTTGATTGGTGACATGTAACCTAAGAACAATATCGTATATATTTTTGAATTTGTGACACATAGCCGAAGAACAATATTGTATATATTTTGGAATTTGTGACACGTAGCCGAAGAACCATATGGTATATATTTTGGATTTGTGATTCGTTGCCGAAGAACAATATTGTATATATTTTTTGATATGTGACATGTAACCTAAGAACAATATCATATATATTTCTGGATTTGTGCCATGTAGCCGAAGAACAATATCGTATATATTTTGCAATTTGTGACACATAGCCGAAGAACCGTATGGTATATATTTTGGATTTGTGATTCGTTGCCGAAGAACTATATCGTACATATTTTTGGATTTGTGACACGTAACCAAAGAACAATATCGTACATATTTTTGGATTTGTGACACATAGCCAAAGAACAATATCGCACTTATTTTTGGATTTGTACCACGTAAGAGAAGAACAATTTCGTATATATTATGGGATTCGCAACACGTAGCAGAAGAACAATATCATATATATTTTTGTATTTGTGACACATACCCAAAGAACAATATCGTATATATTTTTAGATTTGTGACACGTAGCAGAAGAACAATATTGTATATATTTTTGGAATTGTGACACGTAGCTCAAGATCACTATCGTATCCATTTTTGGATTTGTGACACGTAGCCTAAGAACAATATCGTATATATTTTTGGATTTTTGACACGTAGCTGAAGAACAATATCGTATATATTTTTGGATTTGAGATACGTAGCCTGAGAACAATATCGTATATATTTTTGGATTTTTCACATGTAGCCAAAGAACAATATCGTATATATTTTTGGATTTGAGATACGTAGCCTGAGAACAATATCGTATATATTTTTGGATTTTTCACATGTAGCCAAAGAACAATATCGTATATATTTTTGGATTTGAGATACGTAGCCTGAGAACAATGTCGTATATATTTTTGGATTTTTACACGTAGCCTAAGAGCAATATCATATATATTTTTGAATTTATGAAACGTAGCCGAAGAACACTATCGTATATGGCTTTGTGACACGTAGCCAAAAAACAATATCTTATGTATTTTTGTATTTGTGACACATAGAATAAGAACAATATCGTATATATATTTGGATTTTTGACACATAGTCAAAGAACAATATTGTATGTATTTTTGGATTTGTGACTCGTAGCCAAAGAACAATGTCGTACATAATTTTGGATTTGTGACACTAGCCAAAGAACAATATCGTACATATTTTTGGGTTTATGACACGTAGCCGAAGAACAATATCGTATTGATTTTTTTATTTGTGACACATAGCAGAAGAACAATATCGTACATATTTTTTAAGTTGTGACACGTAACCAAAGAACAATATCGTACATATTTTGTGATTTATGACACGTAGATGAAGAACAACATTTTATTGATTTTTTGATTTGTGACACGTAGCAGAAGAACAATATTGTAAATATTTTTGGATTTGTGACACATAGCTGAAGATCAATATCGTATCCATTTTTTGAATTGTGACACGTAGCCAAAGAACAATATCGTATTGATTTTTTTATTTGTGACACGTAGCCAAAGAACATTATCGAACATATTTTTGGATTTGGTACACCTAGCCATAGAACAATATCGTACATATTTTTTGGATTTGTGACACATAACTGAAGAACATTATCGTACGTATTTTGGGATTTGTGACACATAGCCAAAGAACAATATCGCACTTTTATTTGGATTTTCTACACATAGAAGAAGAACAAAATCATATATATTTTTGGATTTGCAACACGTAGCAGACGAACAATATCGTATATATTTTTGGATTTGTAACCTGTAGTCAAAGAACAATTTCATATATATTTTTGGATTTGTGATACATAGTCGACGAACAATATCATATATATTCAGCTGAAGAACAATATCGTATATATTTTTGGATTTTTGAGATGTAGCTGAAGAACAATAATTTATAATTTTTTAATTGGTGTCATATAGCCGAATAATAATATCGTATATATTTTTGATTTGTGATATGTAGCCTAAGAACAATATCATATATATTTTTGGATTTGAGACACGTAGCTGAAGAACAGTATCGTATATATTTTTGGATTTGTGACACATATCCGAAGAAGAATAATGTATATATCTTTGGTTTTGAGACACATAGCCGAAGAACAATATTATATATATTTTTGGATTTGCGATGCGTAGCTGAAGAACAATATCGTACATATTTTTGGATTTATGACACGTAGCCGAAGAACAATATTGTATATTTTTTTTTCTTGGATTTGTGACAGTTAGCCGAAGAACAATATCGTTTATGTTTTTTGATTTGTGATACATAGCCAAAGAACAATATCGTATATATTTTGTGATTTAGACCCACATCGGTGATTAAAGTCAAATATGGCATATTAGTTCCTAGATTTGGTCACACACAGAAATCTCCAAAGAATAAATTTGAATATGCTTTATGGTTTTAACCTCATACGTAACTCTTCCAGAAACTTTCTGTATCGCAAGTGTTTCATACACGCTCGTACACTGCTACGGTTTTGCTTTTTTATCTTATCACTTGCTGCGTTAATAGACCAACCTGTGTTGCTATGCTGTCTCATGTTTTATCGTCTTTGAATTTTGGTAGCGTTCTTGCTTGCAAGTCTTTGCATATAAATCCAATGTCTGATTAATAAAGTTTAGTTACATTCACCTCGGCTTTCAGTTCGCACCTAACGGCGCCTCGCACAGTTCATTTTTTTTCTGGATTCCATCCCACACAAAACTCTTCAAAGGACAAGAGTATTTTACAAGTTTAGTTTTGCATCGAACACTTTTATTCCGCACGTGCTTTCATGTATCGTAATTGGATGGGCTGTAATGATGAACTCAAAGTCAGATTAAAGTGGGACGTGGTTTTTAGTTGATTTTTAAACTAAGTAAGTTTTTTATCTGAAATATTAAAGTGATGAGAAAATAGTAATGATAATTAACCGAAATTTAAAATAATCATAACATCATTAATAATTAAAGTAATTATAAAGTTAATAATGATATTACCGGATGATTATTTATTATTATTATTATTATTATTATTATTATTATTATTATCATCATCGTCTGTCTGTTTTTTGGTGTTTTTATGTAATAATAATAATAATAATAATAATAATAATAATAATAATAATAATAATAATAATAATAATAATAATAAAGGATACTGATATGCCACTGCAGATAACTGTCATTACTTTTTATCATGTGAAGTAAATCGCTGTAAAGGGTAGTGGTAAGGTTTTGGAAACCTCGCTGCTGGCGACCTGCTGGACTGGGGTTCGAGACACGCTCAAACTTGATAGTGTCTTGTCGTGTCTGCAACCCCACCATTCTTGTGAGCTAAGGGTGGCGGGTTTTGGGGGAGCCTTTGGGTTAACATGCTTAGTCATTACCAGCAATTGCCTGGCCCTCCCTGGTCATAGATTGAGTGGAGACTGGGTTTGGGTATTGTATATACATGGTATTGTCACTGTCCCTAGCCTCGGCCATTCATGAGTGACATTTAAACCTTTAAACCAGATTTACACTGTAACTATACAGTACTTGCATGGCCATCGAGTGTTAAACTACTTAAAACTAAGCTTTAATTCTTATGGTAAGAAGCTCTTCTAGGAGAAGGACACTCCAAAATCAAACTATCGTTCTATGTAGTGCCATAGCTCCTGTACCATAGTCTTCCACTGTCTTGGGTTAGAAGTCTCTTGCCTGAGGGTACTCTCGGACACGCGTTTCTGTCTTATTTCTTATTCTCATGTTTTTTAAGGGTTTATAGTTTATATATGAAAAAAAATTTGAATGTTGTAACTGTTCTTAAAATATTTTTATTTTAATTGTTAATTAATTCTCTTATAGTCTATTTATTTCTTTATTTCCTTTGCTCAGGGGCCTATTTTCCCTGTTGTAGCTCTTTGGTTTATAGCATCCTGCTTTTCCAAGTAGGGTTGCAGCTTTGAAGTAATAATGATGATAATGATAATAATCATATTGTTTACTCATTGTTAAAAGATGTGATTTCTTGTCAGATGCTTATTTGAAATATTCTCTTTCCATCAGTTCAACTGGTCCTAGTCAAAAAGTAGCACCGAATTAAAAAGAAAAAAAAAATGTCGATTTACTAGTTATTTTCTAGTCTTGTTCTCTTTATTTATTAGTGTTTTTTGTTTTTATTCTTTTTAGCATTACGGAAGTTACATATTTTCCTCATTTAAATTAAATATATACACCAGATGTATTTTTAAGATGCCAGTGAATTACTTTCCAAAACCGATATTATACAGATATATTAGACTATATTGACGTGTGAAATTATCTTCGTCAAATATGGATTATGTATTGTAATAATTTCCTTTACATTAGTAAGATATAAAAAGTCTTTCACCCTTTTTTTTATGAATATCTATCTAACTTTGAAATTTCTTTGTAGCAAACCCCTATGAAGAACAGCAAGATCCATATGGACCAGAATGGACGTGGCATTATCAGCAGCAGGAGATACATGGAGGTAAGACACATTACTAATTATTTTTTCTACGTTATTATTTCCTCTTTTATATTCATATTTAAACTGTATTTATTTCATCAAAATATTTGTTCGTGTATTTCTGTTCTTATTTTTTCTCATTAAAATTTAATTATGATGGTTATTGTCTGCACAAAATTCTTATAAACAAAATTTTTTATAAATGAAGCTATTGGACGCGAATATTAGCTACTCTAAAGCCGGCACCAACGTTGGATACTAAAAATGCAATTTCCAGTGAACTGGTATTATTCGAAGAGCAATATTTCAACTTGCAACCGGTCAATGTCAGTTCGCGATAACTTTTCTCATTACTGTGATTAACGGCGGTGGCTATTTTAGGTGATTGCATGCGTTTAATCTCTTATTAATTTTACATGAAGCCAAATTTCCAGTCTTGAAGCTACGCTGTGTTTTAATATATATTGAGTAATTTATCTTTTAGTTTATGCACATAATTACACACACACACACATATATGTATATATATATATATATATATATATATATATATATATATATATATATATATATTATATATATACATATATATATATATATATATATATATATATATATTTATATATACATATATATACATATGTAAATATATATATATATATATATATATATATATATATATATATATGTATATATATATATATATATTATATATAATATATATATATATTTATATATATATATATATATATATATATATATATATATATATATATATATAAATAAATGAATGAATATGTACAGATATGATTATATAGACATATTTCAATTCATGCACAAACATACACACACACACACATATATATATATATATATATATATATATATATATATATATATATATATATATATATATATATATATATGTATATGTATATATATGTATATATTTATATACATACATATATGCATATACATATATATATATATATATATATATATATATATATATAGATATAGATATAGATATAGATATATGTATATGTATATATATATTGTATATATATGTATATATATATATATATATATATATATATACTTTTTTATTTATAACTGATAACCAATAGTTATGGAAAATCGAAGTTATTATTTCATATTTCCGTAATTTCTACATTTTACATATCATACTAATTATGTAACATTTCGCAAAATCCAAATATGAAAGAAAGTATTATGAAACACTTTTGTTATGGAGAAAATAATCATTAGTAATTTAAGAAAATAAGGCTTTTGTATTAATGATATAGTTTTTTTTTTTTTTTTTTTTTTTTTTTTTTGCTACCCGATGGTCCGTTGAATTTTATGGAAAATAATCCTAATATGAAATAAAAATAAAAATGAACAAAAACATATAATCCTAGATTATTTTGCTTTTCAAGAACAACGAAAACAATATTTATTCAAATTTACCAATCACTATTGACCAATGCGTAAATTAGAAACAGATATAATAAGTGAAGGTAATAACTGACGAAGTTAATTTTGAAATTTTTAGGTATTTTTCAGATATCTGCTTCCAATATCATATTATTTGACGAAAATCTTATTTTTTTTTGGGGGGGGGGGCGCACGAAATAGAAATATAGACTTAAGAGAAACCTTTCGCCAATATTAGAAAATTCTTGTATTTCGATTTGAAAGTGGAATGTTAAGTGACAATGCCGTTAGAATATAGTAGATAAGCAACAATGCTTACTATTTAAATAAATATGAATTTTTAAAGATTCTTTCGAAACCTGAATTGAAGCTTTTTAGTCGTGAAAATCAGTTGACATTGCTTTTTTCATTAAACCTCTGTTGAAGTTCGAACGTCAATAGACTTAAGAACACGACTGAATCTATATATATATATATATATATATATATATATATATATATATATATATATATATATATATATATATATATATATATATATATACTGTATATATAGATATATACCCATATATATATATATATATATATATATATATATATATATATATATATATATATATATATATATATATATATATATATATATATATATGTATATATATATACATATAAATATAAATATAAATACAGTTATATGTAAGCGTAGATTTAAAAACTATGCTCTCCAACTTTACCACAGAGAGAGAGAGAGAGAGAGAGAGAGAGAGAGAGAGAGAGAGAGAGAGAGAGAGAGAGAGAGAGAGAGAGTTTTGAAGCTTAAATATGTGACTATCATTATCTTAGTTCAGTAACTATGAATATGAGTTAATTGTACTTGACTATTCATTCGCAAGATGTGATGAATGTAACCTTTAATAAACTTTTGTCACCATCACTCAATATCGAGGTTGAAACTTAGTTTGAACTGCGCCGTTCGAATTTGGAATTACTTGATATTTTCATTGATTAGAATTTTATTTAGCAGGATTGAAGGTTATTGGGACAGTGAAAATTGCAGATTGTCATTCAAAATATATATATGCCCTTAGTCTTTTGTAGAATATCAAAGATAAATTTTTCCAACCTGGTCTAGAAAATATTGGAAAATACGAAATATTTATCCATCTAAGGCTTTGGCAGGGTTGTGGAAACTTGGCCTTATTTTTTTCTTCATTTTTTT
>NC_090735.1:26751051-26753551 GCF_036898095.1 Palaemon carinicauda
TGACGAAAACTCCAAACGTTGCAGAATAAAAGAATCAAAATATTTTCTTACGATAGATTGATCACTACAAATGTTGAAAGGATTTCTTAATATGGCATGTTTTGTTTAAATTGAAGAAGTGACAGACCCAAGCCATTCCTCAACATTATAAATTAGTTACATAAAGTTAAATTGATGCTAGTAGAATACCGATCTAGATGTCAAGGATCCATTGTCGTTGAATTTTGTTGAAGTCCAGCTTCATTCCCCAAATTAGTACCATATTCATTTTAGCTAGATCTCTACTGAAGGATTCAGCAGCCAATAGCATTCATTCAAGGGATGGAATTGATGTAAAGCATCATATGTATAAGCAACAGACTTGTTTTTATGACCGAACCACATATGTGTATATAATATGAAAAGTAATGGGCTTAAAACATTACCCTGTGGAACATCAGATATCACAATCTTATATTTACATATGGTAACTATGAACTTCATTTTGGAAATAATTTAGAATGTATATTAAGAAAAGACCCACCTATTTTTATTTTATATACACACACATATACACGAGAAAACTATCACTCCCTTGACCTCCTTGGAAAATACATGCTATTTTGAAAATATTATATCCGAACATGAAACGAAGGAGCTTTCTTTCAGCTCACCGACTTTGCTCAGTTTTCTGATAGTCAGTATTTTACCAAAAATATCATATTCATTAAAATAAAAAGAATAATATTATAGATATTTTATATTGTTCTTACTATAAAAAAGTTATTGGTAAAAAAAGTGAAAAAACTGATAAAGGGGTTTTAGCACAATCTAAAACTGGTTTGTGATAAATACCTAAATAGTAAAAATAAATATATAAAAGAAGAAAAACGTTACTTTAACGGCTTAAATGTCAGTCTTCTTGCTAGGTCAAAGAAAATATATAAATCTAGATCGTTAATAAAAGTCTCCTGACAAGCAATATTGCCTCACTGGATTTCTGTTCAGTGCGCAGGCAAAAATGTCGAGAGGTCAACAATGTATAATAAAGGACTGTTTGATATAAAATGGGATTTAATAATCTTGAAGCAACAACTAATAAAGAATTTGAGTGATTAAGAAATAAAGTGGTATAACTGTTGAGTATAAAAATTTAGATTAGTAACATTTCAAAAAATACAAAATTATATAAACCTTTAGGGACTATAATGAGGCAAGAGAGGCGTCTCTCTCTCTCTCTCTCTCTCTCTCTCTCTCTCTCTCTCTCTCTCTCTCTCTCTCTCTCTCTCTCTCTCTCTCTAAAGGAAGGAATGGAAGTAATAATTACCTTAAAATGCGATGGCAGTGACCTCATGAATGACTCCTTATGAAAGAAAATTGTATGTAGTTTAGCTTATAACCTCAACGAAAACTCCATGATATGAGAATACATCTAAAAGTTCCATATAAATATACTCGAAGTCCCAGAGGAATATGGAGGAATATGAACTAATATCAACTCAAGACCAATGTTTTCTGTATATTATTGAGAATTATAATTATTTGACCAAAAGTTCACTGAATGACGAATAGCAAACCAGATACGCATTACTATAATTTTAGAGAATAATAACACACCAAAGTCTGAATATCTTTGAGTCCCAAATTTTGATCGGAAATCGTAGACAAGCAGTCAGTTATGGCTCTGTGATCACAGAAATATCCTTTTGCCATTGTTAGCGAGGCCAGTTAGGTGGGCCTTCGAAAAGGACTAATTGCAGCCAAGTTCAAAGGCAGCTTCAGCGGAGTCCTAAGGCAATTAAACTGTTTCTTTTGATGCCATGTTTGATCCTGGCTTGGGAGCGAGTAAGTTTCCTGCAGTGGCCTATGCAATGCAACGCCTCTGCAATGTGTGTTGAAGCTTTGGGTTGCAACTTCTCTATCTTTGGTTTTCCTATTTTTTTTTATCTGAAAAATACTGCTAGTTATGGTTAATGATGTTTACACTAACTTTTTGGGGGGATTGCATATCTAGGGGTGCAATGTATAGACCAGTTATATTGATGATATTCAACTGTATCTAAGCTACCAATCTGCATAATCATCTAATTAATTTCTAAATTTATCATTCATATGTATCAAATAAAGTTATAGTCGAAATGGTATAGGCGCAGGTATGCTAGAGAGCTTTCTATTTGTAAGCTTAAGGTATACAGCGTTAGCACATTCATGACACTGAATTCTGATTTGCACACACGAGGTTTTTCAATTAGTGGAGCCGCAAATACTATAGACTGGTAACCCGAGGAAACCAGTTTAAATAGTTCTTGAAAGCTTGAATGTCATTCAGTTATTAATTTATCAGTTTAATTATCATCCATGTGTAATCCTGGAAATTATCATCAAGATTATTTATAATATATATTTTTATATATATATATATATATATATATATATATATATATATATATATATATATATATATATATATATCTGTATGTCTCTCTCTTAATATATATATATATATATATATATATATATA
>NC_090735.1:26766051-26778551 GCF_036898095.1 Palaemon carinicauda
CCACAGCAGGACAACGTCCTCAGATGTGCCCTTGTTCATATCTGTGTTTTGACCATTTCATCTCCACGAGGCTTTAGTCAGATCGCTCACAACAAACCAACCTAGTATGGATAGCCCTGACTAATACAACTTTGTCTAAATAAGGTCCAAATGATTATTATTATTATTATTATTATTATTATTATTATTATTATTATTATTATTATTATTATTATTATTATTATTAGCTAAGCTACAACACTAGTTGGGAAGGCAAGGTGCTTTAAACCCAGGGAATTCAACAGGGAAAAATAGTTCAGTGAGGAAAGGAAAGAAGGAAATAAATAAACGATATGAGAAATGATTAACAATTTATAGAATATTTTTAAAGCAGCAGCAACATGAAAACAGATATTCCATAAAAAAAAAAAAACAATAAAAAGACTTATGTCAGCCTGTTCAAAATAAAAACATTAGCTTTAAGTTTGAACTGTTTGAATGTAGTTATATATACTCCAATAGATTTTTTTCGCATATAAAAAAGAATTTTCTTTTAGAAAAAAATCCCTAAAAGGTATGATGAAAAACGTTTACATAAGATACATGGATATTACGAAACAAAGTACCTTACGTAATGGATTAAAATGACAGATGTGTTTACGCTTTGGGACGCAGCAAATCCTTAGCTCAAGGCTACACAAACACAACAATACAATAGGGAAGGTTACGTTTTCATCAAAGGCTTTGGTGTTGTTTTTTGTCTAACGTGGCTTTATTATGTCACAGAAGTGGTATTAAAACTGAGTTTAGAGCGTAAGTCTCTTTTTAATAATAGCATCGATCACATTATTTATGTCATCATCTTCATCATAATTTCCTCCTTTGTCAATGGACGCAAACGGCCTCGGTCTCTATCTTGAGCTTTTAAATCAATACTACTCCAATTCATCATCTCCTACTTCACGATATCATCATCATCATCATCATCATCATCTCCTTTGTCAATTGACGCAAAGGACCTCGGTTAGATTTCACCAGTTGTCCTTATCTTGAGCTTTTAAGTAAATACTACTCCCATTCACCATCTCCTACTTCACGATATCATCATCATCATCATCATCATCACCATCATCATCATCATCTCCTCCTATGTTAATTGACGAAAAGGGCCTCGGTTAGATTTCGCCAGTTGTCTCTATCTTAAGCCTTTAAATCAATGCTTCTCAAATTCAACATCACCTACTTGACCCTTCATAGTCCTCAGCCATGTAGTTCTGGGTCTTTCAACTCTTCCCAGTCAAAATTCTATTGAACTAATCTCGTTTGGGGAGTCATGGTTTAAATAACGATGTTTTATATAGAGTTGTTGTCTTCTATTCCAGTAATTTGGATTAAAATTATTTTGTTTTTATTAAAAAAAATAGAAATATATTTCTATCTCCAGCGGCATATTTGTTTTTATAAATATTGCTTTCGATTAAACATCCAACGAATGTAATAGATGTCATCATGATTCATCAGAATATATGTAAGAATTTGAACTTTCATAAGAAAGAAAAAAAATAAAAAAAATCTTATTTAATAATTTACAGTGAATTATAATGCTTTCGTTTAAAATTAGAAAAAATAACCAGAGGGGCACTCATTTGAGTGCAGACCTCCACCATTGCTGCAGCTTATTTCTCGACCTTTTGCTCGGCCTTGACTCTGACCTTTGACCTTAGCATGTATTAATTGGCGTGGATTTTCATACACTCTAATACGAATTAAGCTTGAAGTCTCTGTGACAACGGTGTCCAAACTTATGAATGATTACGTGAATTGAACATTTTCTTAGCTAGTTTCATTACTCAATGATTACAATTGTAGCCAGGAAGCTGTTCACAAACACACACACGCAAACAGGGCCGAAAACATAACCTCCTTCCAATTTCGTTGGCGGAGGTAAAAATCGTCAAGATATATAATAAAAAAAAAACGTTAAATAAGAGTTCAACATAATGCAATTGTCGCGTGACAACCAAGATTTTTATTGTTTATTTTTGTAATTGGATTCCGTAGTAGTGGAATATTGTCCTCCAATCGCCTATTTACTTTTTGTTCTGACTTCAAAAGAAACTATTACACTCTTAAAATAATGATAATTTTAATAACATTAATAACAATTTTCATAATTGTAATAATAATTATTTCAAAAATAATAATAATTTTAATAATGATACGAATTTGAATAATTTTAGTAACAGCTCATTCAATACAGCAATTTGGCATTTTATCACGATGTAAAACACATAGCTAATAAGTGTATCCCTAGTTTTATCAATTCACTTATTCCATTTCCGAAACGAGGCGAAAATTAGTTAAATGTGAACAGATTCAATGGAATTTGTAAAAAAAAAAAAAAAAAAAAAAAAAAAAAAAACCTTTATAGATACTAGGATAGGAAATTATACGTGACTATAGAGCTGAAGGAATTACAATAGGAGAATAAAATAAGAACTACGATAATGGATGAGAAACATGTGCAGGATAAGTATTCACCAAGAAAAATTTTCCTAAGAGGGTTTGTAACAAATGGTATGAAGAACAACATTACATAATTAATCAAGACTTCATAAATAAATGGATTCCAGAGCAATAATTCTGATTAGTACAACATAATAAAAGCCACCTTGCGAGAGAGAGAGAGAGAGAGAGAGAGAGAGAGAGAGAGAGAGAGAGAGAGAGAGAGAGAGAGAGAGACAGTAGGAGATGTGTTTACCTCATTCCATGCTCTTTCAAAATTCAAGTTTTTCGATATTTGATGGGAATCTTATTCTCAGTCATACTGCCATATTATAATTTGTGTGAGGACAAGAATCCGAATTATTATGTTTTTGTCCGTGGGTTGAAAACGGCCTCAGCTCTACTTTGGAATTGAAATGGGTTGTCTGCTCCAGTACTTTGGAATTATTATTATTATTATTATTATTATTATTATTATCATTATTATTATTATTTTTATTATTATTACTTGCTAAGAAACAACCCCAGTTGGATAAGCAGGAAGTTATAAGCCCAGGGGCCCCAACAGGGAAAATAACCCAGTAAGGAAAGGAAACAAGGAAAAAATATTTCAAGAACAGTAACAACATTGAAATATATAATTCCTATATAAACTGTAAAGACTTTAACAAAACAAGAAGAAGAGAAATTAGATAAAATTGTGTCCGAGTGTAACCTCAAGCAAGAAAACTGTAACCTAAGACAGTGGAAGACCAGGGTACAAAGGCTATAGCAATACCCAAACCTAGAGAACAATGGTTTGATTTTGCAGTGTCCTTCCCTTAGAAGAGTTGCTGACCATAGCTAGTCTCTTCTACCCTTACTGAGAGGAAAATAGCCACTGAACAATCACAGCGCAGTAGTTAATCCCTTAGGTGAAGAAGAATTGTTTGGTAATTTCAGTGTTGTCAGGTGTATGAGGACAGAAGAGAATCTGTAAAGGATAGACCAAACTATTCGTTGTGTGTGTAGGCAAAGGGAAAGTGAACCGCAACCAGGGATAAGGATCCGATGTAGAACTATCTGGCCAATCACAGGACCCCATATCTCTCTAATGAAGTGGGTTGTCTGCTCTAATACTTTGGAATTGAAGGGGGTTGTCTGCTCATATACTTTGGAATTGAGGTGGGTTGTCTGGTCTAATACTTTGGAATTGAAGTGGGTTGTCTGCTCCAATACTTTGGAATTGAAGTGGGTTGTCTGCTCTAATACTTTGGAATTGAGGTGGGATGTTTGCTCCAATACTTTGGAATTGAAATGAGTTTTCTGCCCTAATACTTTGGAATTGAAGTGGGTTGTCTGCTCTAATACTTTGGAATTGAAAAGGGTTGTCTGCTCCAATATTTTGGAATTGAAGTGGGTTGTCTGCTCTGATACTTTGGAATTGAAGTGGGTTGTCTGCTCTAATACTTTGGAATTGCAGTGGGTTGTCTGCTCCAATACTTTGGAATTGAAGTGGATTGTCTGCACTAATACTTTGGAATTGAAGTGGATTGTCTGCTCTAATACTTTGGAATTGAAAGGGTCTGTCTGCTCATATACTTTGGAATTGAGGTGTGTTGTCTGGTCTA
The DNA here is from genome assembly GCF_036898095.1 of Palaemon carinicauda. Lineage (NCBI taxonomy): Eukaryota > Metazoa > Arthropoda > Malacostraca > Decapoda > Palaemonidae > Palaemon > Palaemon carinicauda. Next base: position 26,770,146 of record NC_090735.1, read on the forward strand.
ATACTTTGGAATTGAAGTGGGTTGTCTGCTCCAATACTTTGGAACTGAAGTGGGTTGTCTGATCTAATGCTTTGGAATTGAAGTGAGTTGTCTGCTCTAATACTTTGGAATTAAAAAGGGTTGTCTGCTCCAATATTTTGGAATTGAAGTGGGTTGTCTGCTCTGATACTTTGGAATTGAAGTGGGTTGTCTGCTCTAATACTTTGGAATGGAAGTGGGTTGTCTGCTCCAATACTTTGGAATTGAAGTGGGTTGTCTGCTCTAATACGTTGGAATGGAAGTGGGTTGTCTGCTCCAATACTTTGGAATTGAAGTGGGTTGTCTGCTCTAATACTTTGGAATTGAAGTGGGTTGTCTGCTCCAATACTTTGGAATTGAAGTGGGTTGTCTGCTCTAATACGTTGGAATGGAAGTGGGTTGTCTGCTCCAATACTTTGGAATTGAAGTGGGTTGTCTGCTCCAGTACTTTGGAATTGAAGTGGGTTGTTTGCTCCAATACTTTGGAATTGAAGTGGGGTGTCTGCTCTAATACTTTGGAATTGAAGTGGATGGTATGCTCCAATTCTTTGGAATTGAAGTGAGTTATCTGCACTAATACTTTGGAATTGAAGTGGGTTGTCTGCTCTAATACTTTGGAATTGAAGTGGGTTGTCTGCACAAACACTTTGGAATTGAAGTGGGTTGTCTGCTCTAATACTTTGGAATTGAAGTGGGTTGTCTGCTCCAATACTTTGGAATTGAAGTGGGTTGTCTGCTCTGATACTTTGGAATGGAAGTGGGTTGTCTGCTCTAATACTTTGGAATTGAAGTGGTTTGTCTGCTCCAATACTTTGGAATTGAAGTGGGTTGTCTGCTTTAATACTTTGGAATTGAAGAGTGCTGTCTGCTATAATACTTTGGAAATGATTTGGGTTGTCTGCTCCAATACTTTGGAATTGAAGTGGGTTATCTGCTCTGATACTTTGGAATTGAAGTGAGATGTCTGGTCTAATACTTTGGAATTGAAGTGGGTTGTCTGCTCCAATACTTTGGAATTGAAGTGGGTTGTCTGCACTAATACTTTGGAATTGAAGTGGGTTGTTTGCTCTAATACTTTGGAATTGAAGTGGGTTGTCTGCTCTAATACTTTGGAATTGAAGTGGGTTGTCTGCTCTAATACTTTGGAATTGAAGTGAGTTGTCTGCTCCAATACTTTGGAATTGAAGTGGGTTGTCTGCTCTGATACTTTGGAATGGAAGTGGGTTGTCTGCTCTAATACTTTGGAATTGAAGTGGTTTGTCTGCTCCAATACTTTGGAATTGAAGTGGGTTGTCTGCTCTAATACTTTGGAATTGAAGGGTGCTGTCTGCTATGATACTTTGGAAATGATTTGGGTTGTCTGCTCCAATACTTTGGAATTGAAGTGGGTTATCTGCTCTGATACTTTGGAATTGAAGTGAGATGTCTGGTCTAATACTTTGGAATTGAAGTGGGTTGTCTGCTCCAATACTTTGGAATTGAAGTGGGTTGTCTGCACAAATACTTTGGAATTGAAGTGGGTTGTTTGCTCTAATACTTTGGAATTGAAGTGGGTTGTTTGCTCCAATACTTTGGAATTGAAGTGGGTTGTCTTCTCTAATACTTTGGAATTGAAGTGGGTTGTTTGCTCTAATACTTTGGAATTGAAGTGGGTTGTCAGCTCTAATACTTTGGAATTTAAGTGGGTTGTCTGCTCCAATACTTTGGAATTGAAGTGGGTTGTCTGCTTAAATACTTTTGAATTGAAGTGGGTTTTATGCCAATTGAAGTGGATTGTCTGCTCCAATACTTTGGAATTGAAGTGGGCTTTCTGCTCCAGTACCTTGGAATTGAAGTGGTTTGTCTGATCCAATGAAATCCCTGGAGAATTTTTATCAAGGTAACCCGAACAAGAGACTCTAAAAGGTGACTTTGGCTGCAGATAATAACAGACACATTCGGCAAGATGTGAACATGTAATTAAAGATCCCGGGAAACTCTCTGTCTTTCAGGCGTCTGTCGTAGTTGAGAAGTAACTGACGGAAGCGCCTCCCTTGTCAGTTGTACATCACTTGTCAATCGATGTTCACGACAGAGACACAGAAACTTTGCATCTAGTGAAGTTTGGCGCGGAATGGGTAACTTTGAAGGTCTGTCAACCATTGTCCGATGAAATTCCAGCTTGATTTGCATCCACAAAATAAAATAAGAAAGAGTTAATCATACTTTTTGGAAAAAGAATAGTTAAAGACAATATGGAAGTACTTCCGTTAACATATTTATGTATATATATACTGTGTATATATATATATATATATATATATATATATATATATATATATATATATATATATATATATACACACACATATATATATATATATATATATATATATATATATATATATATATATATATATATATATAAATATATATATATATATATATATATATATATATATATATATATATATACATATATATATGATTTAAGATTCAATGTTGCCATTTTATTCACGAAATTTTATACCAAATACTTTCATACTAAATGCTGATATATAATGATGTAGCTGTTCTTGGTAGTGTGGCCAAATGACAAAATTAAGGATATAAATGGTTAGAAATGCAAAGCGGTTTTGAGTCCTTTGTATGACTACAGATTTAAGACGAGGTGCATTAGATAAATTCTTTAGTAAGGAGAAGAAAGGAAGAGAATAAGGTACGGTGCTGGATATAATGTAATAAAAAGTAGATATAAAACATTGAATTTCGGAGAACAAACCTTATGGCAATCTGGCATTACTTGCGTTTCTGTATAACACTGATATATCAATAGCAAATGACTATTATTATTATTATTATTATTATTATTATTATTATTATTATTATTATTATTATTATTATTATTATTATTATTATTACTTGCTAAGCTAGAAAAGTAGTGGGAAAAGCAGGATGCTATAAGCCCAGCTGCCCTAACAGGGAAAATAGCCCAGTGAGGAAAGAAAACAAGGAAAAGGAAAATATTTTAAGAACAGTAACAACATTAAAATAATTATTTCCTATATAAACTATAAAAACTTTAAGAAAACAAGAGGAAGAAAAATTGGATGTAATAGTGTGCCTGAGTGTACCCTCAAGCTAGAGAACTCTAACCTAAGACAGTGGAAGACCATGGTACTGAGGCTAGGCCACTCGTAACACAATGAACAGCTATCAAAAGGTCTGTTAATTGGTACTCTTAACACAATGAGAATCTTTCAAAAGGTCTACTTAATCAATGTCTCATAGAGACACAAGAAGTTATGTTAATAAAACTTCAAAGAAAGTCCCCACTTCTTGTCACACTACTTCATCCTCTTCAGAGAAGTAATGAAGTGACGAGTGAGCGAGTTGCTTTTCTGCTATAATACGTCATTTGTATGTCGCTCGTTCAAACGCTCCTCCTTCAAGGCCCCATTCAGAAGACTCTCTGAACAAGCCAGCGAAATCTATTTCGTGGTTTATCCTCAAGCATTCCGATTCAGAAATGCATTATGCCCAGGGATTTCAGGTTGAACTGAAGGTATTTCCTCTGCTTCCATTTCCAAGAACAGATATGTTCCAACATATCTCCCTGATGTGGAATAGCTTTCATCTCTTTCCTGTTTGTTGGATTTTTGCATATTCAACGTGTAATTGTATGTATAATACGTTTATGTTTATATAAACGCATGCATATACATACGGTTTGCGTGTCATCCTCTGTAATATATTTACGAATTTACCTGGTGCTTCTAGGTACGTTTTGATGTTAACTTAATTGCTGACAAAATCAATTTAATTTATGTAACATTTGACCACCAGAACTGTAGGTTTTGAAAATAGAATATGAAAAGATAACTTGAAAATGTGATTTTTTACGTAGATATATACCTAAGGTTAAAATGAAATAAAAATACAGGGAATGATTTCGTTACGGAACACGGATTATTCCACGTCCAAATATAAACATATTTTATTAATTACTTATTTCTACTCATATAATGCCTCGATGCCTAAGTCTGTTAGGACAGCAACCTCAGACTAATATAAACACAAACAAAGTCACTCCAACACCTTCTAAAAATATAACAGACACCTCACACGTCTCGAACTGTTGACCTAACCGCGCTAGGACTCCTCGCTGATGGGCGGAAGGACGCTGGTGACTGGTAGAACATACGCCACCAGGGTCTAGTGATGTCATTCAGGGCAGCGGACATGGACCACGCTCTACCCCAAATCCAAAGCAAAGTCCTTCAATAGAAGACAACCGTGCTTGTACCATACAAATGAGATAAATGCACGTTAATGGAATGAGATATCTAATATGATCGGATTTGAATTCCTTCGGTGAATAATAGAAATATACTCTAAATTTAGAGGGCTGTGATGTTATCACTTCAAAAGTTCAAATTTGCAGTGAATATACTGTATTTATGCTGAACTGGCTGACATTATTCTTCTTTTATAGTTTGTGTGAAAGATAGATTTTAATGATGTTTCTGTTCCTAAAGTGTTTCATTTAAAATTATCATTACTTCTCATGAAATGTGTTTATTCCCTTATTTCCTTTGCTCACTTGGCTATTTTTCCGTGTTGGAGTCCTTGGATTTAAAGCATCCTGCTTTTCCAACTAGTGTTGTAGCTCACCTAATAATAATAATAATAATAATAATAATAATAATAATAATAATAATAATAATAATAATCATCATCATAGGAAAACCGACCTTCTATTTTCAGAATATTTTGATATATACTGGCTAACTTACCTAAGTAGTGAACACTAGAGCCAATTGAAAAAAGATAAAGGGAATTCTTGGTATGCATTAATTTACCAGAGGCTAACATGAATATTCCATATGTTTACGAAGAAACCAGCCATGTGTGCCGAGGCACCAGTTAGGTATTAACTGATAAGCGCAGTGAATGTAACTGACTTTATTTCCGTTCGTTCGTTTAAGAACGCCTTGCCTTATGCAAGACACGGGCTCTTGCGTTGACAGCCCGTAGCAGAAGTAACTTTATTCCCATAAACAGCGAGCTTCTATAATAACAGTTTCCGTGAAAGAAGGTCACAAAACTTCAACCATTGATACAAGTACATTCAGGCAGAAACAAGTTATCAGTGCGAGGGGAGAGTGATAATGACAGTATATATATATATATATATATATATATATATATATATATATATATATATATATATATATATATATATATATATATATATATACACACGAGCGCGTGATACGCGTGCGGTACACATGCTACATATAACTGGGTTACATACACCACTTTTATATACCTGTATGGTCGTAAGCCTAGAAATTTTGGAATTGGAGAGGCAAGAAACGGCGAAACTTAAGTTTTGTAGCAGTTGCTACAAAATTAACTTTCCTAAACACAGATTTGTAGTAGGCCACATTCAAGGCAATTCCCAGAAAATAGTTTGGAACGAGAAGTAATGTTATTAGGTTTTTCCTCTGTAGTTTTTCAATTTGGTAGAAACTTGAGATAAAACTCAAAGGTAACAATAGAGAAGGGAGAACTTTGGAGACTTGGAGTGATTTTCCTTCTCGTGAGAGGGAAAACGGATTTGTTATTCAATTTGAAATAAAAAGGATTTCTTATGTGATTTGTTATTCCAGAAGATCCTCTTTGTGTTATTAGTTAGAAAAGAAATATTTCAGATGCGAGAGAATGGGGGAGAGGCTTTTATTAATATGATACCAAAAGCTTCAAAATGATAGCGAGAATTGACATCAATATCTATCTTTCTATCTATCTGTCTATCTATCTATCTTTCTATTAATCTTTCTATCTAGCTATCTATACACCTGCATATATTTATATACATATATATATATATATATATATATATATATATATATATATATATATATATATATATATATATGTATATATATATATATATGTATATAGATAATATGAATAAATATTTTATATCAAGAATGTATATATATATATATATATATATATATATATATATATATTTATATATATATCTCAATAATATGTACATACACAGACACACACATATATATATATGTATATATATATACATACAAATATATATATATATGTATATATATATATATATATATATATATATATATTTATATTTATATATATATATATATATATACATATATCTCAATTATATGTACACACACAGACACACACACATATATATATATAATCATATATATATATATATATATATATATATATATATATATATATATATATATATATATATATATATATATATATATATATATATATATACATACAAATACAATAGCAATAAAAAATACATCCGTTTCCTGCCCACTTCACCACAAAGGCCTCAGACATGTTGTTATTAATTTCTGTGGTTTGGTCAGAGTTTATCACCATGCTGGCCACTGCGAATTGGTAATGGCGGACAACTTTTATCTGATTGTTCACAGCAAACAAACCTAGTATGCATTTCCCTGACAAGTACAGCTTTGCTGATCATGGCGATATACAAACCAACCCTTTCATTCAACTCAGGGATCTATGTCATATCAAGATATTTTGATACGAATAATTACTTCGCGAAGATGACAAAACTTTGGAAGCTTGGCGTATTTGCTTCTGTTAAGATCTTTTAAACAATTTTGAATTATGTAACAATTTCCACTTTCGTTGGCATTTGTGGACTATGGAAACACCTTGATAATGTGCACCGTCCAATTTTGTGGAGACTTCTCCCTTGTTGTGGATTCCTCTTAGATATGTAAATTTGATTAAGTCTGTTCATATGTATAACAATCGCAAAGTTAATGTTAGGGGAATCCTATCAAATGAATTTCCAGTAAACAGTAGAGTACTGCATGGGAATGTGGTGTCACCTATGTTGTTTATCCTCGTCATGGATTTTGTAATGGATAGAAAAGTTGAGGGTGGCGGAGAAGGATTAGAATGGATTGGTAACAGGAAATTAGTTGAACTTGAGATTGCTGATGACGCTGTCCTTATTAGCAGCTTACCAGAATGCTTGACATATCACATGCGGTTAGGCTAAAAAAAAATAGAAGAACGACAGAGATGATGGGAATGGAATATGCAATGGAAGGTGAAAAATAATTTGAGGAGAAAGGATTAATGAGGTGGAAGTATTTAAATATTTAGGAACTATGATATCTAATACAGGATCTTTAGAATTGGAGTTTAATGAAAGATTGAAAAGAGGAAATAAAACAATGGCTAGATGAAGTAAAATTTGGAAGCCAAATCGCCTGAAATTACATACAAAAAACAGGCTATATATCAGATTAGTGACATCGGTGTTACTGTATGGGCATGAGTCCGTTTAAGGCAATGAAACGATTTCCAACAGATTTTCTAGATTTGTGAACAAAACCCTCAGAAGAACATTGGGAGTTAAATGACAGGACAGGATTAGAAATGAAACTATAAGAGAGATTACTCGACTGCCTTATTTGGATGCAATTCTGGTGAGGGGTAGATGGAGATGGTTTGGGCATGCTATTTGCACTCCCCAAGAGAGATTAGTTCACCAAACTTTCAAGTGGGCTCCACAAGGCACTAGAAAAGTTTTAAGACCAGGCCTACATGGCTGAGGACTATTAAATGTGAAGTATGAGACGATGAATTGTGAAGATAGAGACGACTGGTGAAATCTAACCGAGGCCCTTTGCGTCAATAGTCGTACGAGGAGATGGTGGTGATGATAAACAATTTAACCATTTGTGAATTTCTCTATCTCCAAGTGTGCCCATGTGAACTCACAAATGCAAAGCATTCACACATACCGAATGTTTGCCAGCTAAATATTATAAACTTATTTGGTACACAATGGTTCTATAATCAATACCTGTTAATTTAACTTGGTATAACTGGAAACAAGCAATTCAATGCACCATTCATAAGTCAAAGATGTAAACGAGAGAAGACTTGCATGACACAAAACTCTGATGGGGGAATTCTAATCAAATGTGTCATATCCACACAACCGCCCTGTCAGTTAAGAGCGGCCAGGCAATTAGAATATCGAAAGATAGTCATATTGGCGGTGCAGTGTGATACAAATGAAAGTCTGGAATTGACAGGTGAAACCTCAAAAGGGCTAATCCACACGTAAACTGCCAATCACTTAAATACAATATTCTCTCTTCGTTCGAGAAAGCGCTAGTGAATTTAATGGTAAGTTCATGACCTCTTTGAATATTTCAATTTTGGTTAATTCATTGCATTGAATTATTTCCTTATTTAATTTCCTCGCTGGTCTATTTTCCCTTTTAGAGCCCTTGGGCTTATAGCATCCTGCTTTTCCAAATAGGGTTGTAGCTTAGCGAGTAATAATAATAATAA
>NC_090735.1:26783551-26798551 GCF_036898095.1 Palaemon carinicauda
TGGTTAACCAGAAGGCACGAGTTTGGAGAGTATGACAGTCTATTGACTGAACTCCACAAGGAAGATCCAAGGAGCTACAAAAATTACCTCAGAATCACGCCTGACCTGTTTCAAGAAATCATTTTATTTACATTAAAACAGCAAACATAAAAAAATTTTGGTTTATTTTTCTTTCCTTTTTATTATTTTTTCTTTTCCATTTTCTTTCTTTTTATTTTAAGGTTATAGAAATGTTTTGGAATAAGAAATCATTTTTTTACATTAAAACAGCAAACATAAACAAATTTTTTGGTTTATTTTTCTTTCCTTTTTATTATTTTTTTTTCCATTTTCTTTCTCTTTATTTTAAGGTTATAGAAATGTTTTGAAATAAGAAATCATTTTATTTACATTAAAACAGCAAACATAAAAAGTTTTTGGTTTATTTTTCTTTCTTTGTTATTATTTTTTTTCGTTTCCATTTTCTTTTTATTTTAAGGTAATAGAGAAAAATAAGTGTTTTGAAATAAAAAATAATATTTTATTTACATTAAAACAGCAAACATCAAAATATTTTTCAGTTTATTTTTCTTTCTTTGTTATTATTTTTTCGTTTCCATTTTCTTTCTCAAGAAATCATTTTGTTTACATTAAAACAGCAAACATCAAAATTTTTTTGGTTTAATTTTCTTTCTTTGTTATTATTTTTTTGTTTCAATTTTCTTTTTTTTTATTTTAAGGTAATAGAGAAAAATAAGTGTTTTGAAATAAAAAAAAAATATTTCATTTACATTTAAACAGTAAACATCAAAAAAATTTTGGTTTATTTTTCTTTCTTTGTTATTATTTTTTCGTTTCCATTTTCTTCCTCAAGAAATCATTTTGTTTACATTTAAACAGCAAACCTCAAAAGTTTTTTGGTTTAATTTTCTTTCTTTGTTATTATTTTTTCGTTTCCATTTTCTTTCTCAAGAAATCATTATGTTTACATTAAAACAGCAAACATCAAAAACTGGTCGTGAACCGGCGTGAAGTGGTCGGGAACTGGTGTGAACTGGTCGGGAAATGGCGTGAACTGGTCGTTAACAGTGCGGGACGATGCGGGAGGATGCGTGCCAGTGCGTGAAATGGTCGTGCCATCAATGCGTGACCATGTCAGTGGGAAGGCACAGCCACGCTGCGTCATATTCGTGAACATATCGTGAACTGGCGTGGCGTGAACAATGCGTGAAATGGCGTGAACAATGCGTGAACTGGAGTGAACGCGTCATGAACTGTGCGTGGCAGTCGTGGCATGGCACGCATTGGCACGCACTGGCACGCATCCTCCCGCATCGTCCCGCACTGTTCACGACGCGTTCACGAACAGTCCGCGCATCGTTCACGAACAGTTCGCGCATCGTTCACGACAATTTTGTCGTGACACAAATTTTGAACATTTCAAAATTCTCGCCACGACTGCCACGACTGCCACGACTGCCACGCACATTTCACGACACGTTCACTCCAGTTCACGCATCGTTCACGCCAGTTCACGACAAAAGACGTGACAATGCGTGCCACAAATTCATGCAAGTGTCAGGGTACCTTAAGACTTGATAGGAGATTCGTCGTGAGTCCATTGATGTTACCATGAAGACTTTGTACTCTCCCTTTCATGACTGTGATATATATATATATATATATATATATATATATATATATATATATATATATATATATATATATATATATATATACATAAATATATATATATATATATATATATATATATATATATATATATATATATATATATATATATATATATATATATATATATATATATATATATATACACACACACAGACACTACACATGCACACACGCATATATATATATATATATATATATATATATATATATCAGCATCTCCTGACCTTAATAGTAAACTAGCAACATGTAGATGAGCAATCGGTGTTGAGAATATTGCCAAATAGTGAATATCACAGTTTGAGTCATATATATACATACACACACAAACACACACACATATATATACATATATGTATATATATATATATATATATATATATATATATATATATATATATATATATATATATATATATATATATATATATACGTACATATATATATATATATATATATATATATATATATATGTACGTATATATATATATATATATATATATATATATATATATATATATATATATATATATACATATATGTATATATATGTGTGTGTGTTTGTGTGTGTATGTATATATATGACTCAAACTGTGATATTCACTATTTGGCAATATTCTCAACACCGGTTGCTCATCTACATGTTGCTAGTTTACTATTAAGGTCAGGAGATGCTGATAGGATTTTCCAGGATATTGAACGCTACATTTTTTTTAATATGCACTATGTGCTAATTATCTTGCAGTTTTTTTATATATGTGATATGATTTATATTTTTCATGAATTCCCACGTTTAATCCCTTTATTGAAACTAACCTGGGAATTTTTTTCTTTATTAAATTTTAAGCTCACAGTCTCTTGATCGTTTAACTTTTCATCTTTGTTTTTTTTTTCTTCTTTTTTGGTGTGTGTGTGCTTTGCAACAAAGATTCATGTCCCTCTATTTCAGGGGCATAGCACAAGCTACCCCAAACCTTCGTCCATAGTCTCAACTCATATGCATTGCAAATCACACGTCTTTGCCTCTTCTGATGCTGAAAGCATTTCGAATGCATCTCTGCGTCTCCTAAATTGTTGCTGTAAGATTTTGTCATATAAAAACCTCGAGTCTCCAGCTGTTTCATGAAAAAATATGCTATAAAAACTTTTCCAACCAGGCATTCACATGCTAATAGCTCGTTTGTAGTCGAGAGACCCAGTTTATTTTCGTAGCACTTCTGAAAACCCTCTTACTGCTAAAATAATACAAACTACTTTATGACATTTACCATTGTAAAACCTCTCCCCCCCCCCCCCCCCCCGTCAAAAACAATACAACGGTTGTCACGGAGACTGGAAATCCAGTCAACATTTCTCTCAATTATAACAAAATATTGAAGAAAATATTTGCTTACAAAATATAATCTCTCATTTTCCTTTTTCAATTATTGAAATAAAATATTTTTTAAAACTATGTATATAATATAATCTGTGATTTAATTCATATTAAGAGATCGTCTATTCGATAATTAATCATTTTGAATCCTTGATTAGGGAGTACAATGGGAGAGCGTAATCACTATCCAGAAAACTGTGCCCTGAACACTTAATCTAAAAATAACTAAGTGCAATCTATGAAAGCCATATGGTTGATCCAGTGTAAGGTAGTATAATCATTTAAGGTTGATTTACATAAGAAAATCTATTTAAATCTCGTAACTACTTGAAGTATAAATGAAGATGAATGGAAAAGAACTTGTCTGGAAATATATAATGGATAAAACATTTGTACTACTACAACATAGATTTGTTCATGAACTTTAGAAAATACCGTAAGACCATCTGCATCTCCATCAACTTATATATTTCCGTGGTTTGTGATAGACCTTTTATGCGTCGAGCAACTACACAAATTGGTAAATTCTTACTGAAAATTTTTTGGAATAATTTAACGGAAAATTTGTGTCGATACATTTTTCATCATAGAAATTTTGACACCAGTTTCCAATATGGAATAATTCATTTATTTTTTAATGGACGAGATGTAATACAAACTTTAAGTAAAAAAAAAAAAATATGTGTAAGAACTCCAATCGCCTAACGTCAAGCTGACTTCCATAAACGTTTCTTTACTTAGGAACTTTTCAAGTAATTCGACTGTGGAACTCATTTCAGTGTTAACGCTTAATATCACCCATAGTGAGACAATGCGTTTGCATCAGTAAAATTTAGTTATGAGATGAAAATTATCACAATTTATTTTTTTATTAAATCATCTCAAATATAGGTCATTGAATAGTCTAGTGGTTATACAGGCATGTTATGGTACACACGGACGTGTATATATATATATATATATATATATATATATATATATATATATATATATATATATATATATATATATATATATATACTCACAGTTTATATGTATATGTATAACATTATATATATATATATATATATATATATATATATATATATATATATATATATATATATCTAATACACATACATATTTGTATGCATATACACACGCATTTATATATATGCATAGTAATTTTAAGGAGAAAATATTGTTAATAGGTCAACCCCAATAATATGAAACGCGTCAGTAATAAAATTACCCGTGTTTTGAGAAAAGCATAAAATTTCCCCACCTTGGCTCTGGCCTCTTAACCTCCTGTAAATATTTTCCATCTGCAACATTAATGGCTTTCCGATTCCCCCACTTCATTCAGAGCAATTTCTAAATTGCTTTGCCTGCTTTAAGTTATTGCTTATGCACTCTGGGAAATTGGTTGAAATCTTCATGCACTTAGAGAGTTATTTCATTTCCCTAGCTTACCGTCTTTTGCGTGGGTGGGGGGAGGGGTACTTTTGGGGGGATTGGGAATAGTGACGTGTTTATAATGGATTGAACTTTGAGGGGAAATTGAAGTTGAACAGATCGTTTTAGCTTGCTGATGAATTCTTTGGTTTTGTGAATTACTTTCATCTTACGCTTTTCCATTCAGTAGGAAAATTCTTTCACCTTTTCTTAGACCGTATATTTTTAATTGAAGCACACATACATACTTTAACTATCATAATCTGGTTAATTCTTCGTCGTAGGAGAGTTTAGTTTAAGTAGTGTGGGTTTAAGGATCAGGCGTTTGTTATGAGATAGGTATGTGAAAAGTACGAAGTGAAGGGAAATTTGGCATTCCAAGTATACCTGTATGTACTTGAGAAGAACTTATAATAGAATCCACAGCGAGGGATTGTGGACGGTATTAAGAATGTATCGTATAGGACAGGGCCTCTCGAAAAGCCAAAAAGTCACCTGTGTGTATGTATATGTGCTGGGCTCCATAAGGCACTAAAAGAGGTGGAACACCCATGCCTACAAGGCTGCGGGCTATGAGGCGCGAAGTAGATCATAAATGTAGAAGTATTGAATTGGAAGCTCAAGATAGAGACGACTGGCGAACTCTAACTGAGACCCTTTACGTCAATAGGCGTAGGAGGAGATGATGATGATGCTGATGATGATGATATATATATACATATATATATATATATATATATATATATATATATATATATATATATATATATATATATATATATATACATATATATATATATATATATATATATATATATATATATATATATATAGATATATACATATATATATATATATATATATATATATATATATATATATATATATATATACATATATATATATATATATATATATATATATATATATATATATATATATATATATGTATATATATATATATATATATATATATATATATATATATATATATATATATATATATATATATGGATTCGACAATGGATTCAGCAACATTGCTCAACATTTCTTTTGGAGTTGTAAGACATTATTTTCGGATATTATTTTTCAAATCATGTATTGTCGCTATACAGTACATTATCAGCTTTGTTTGGAAAATAATGGAAACCAGTTTGAGCATTTGTAAACACGCAGGAAGAGAGAGAAAATGTGAGATAATAATTCTAAATGACATTAAATAATAATTTTTACATTTCTTTTTGTGAATTTAATTTAACACCTTCGTGTTGTATCTATGTCGATAAACTTACCTCGACACAAATTGCATGAGTACCTGGCAGTCAAAGAGCAAGTACAATATTTTTGGACACCCTGTAGATAGATAAAAAAAAAACTAGTGAACAAAATTGAGGAGAAAAATTAAGAATCCTAGAGATATGATGTCAATCATATTTTTCTCAACATTGTGCAATTTAATTTCGTTCCTGTATTTGTTGCAATTTTCATATTGCTTTGCATTAATGAAACATGAATCTTACGCAAGATATAGAAGTCTAAATAAATTGGCTGCAATGTGCATAATTATTTGCAATTATATGATATACATTTATATTATTTATTTACCGAAGCCTGAACATAAATAATACAATCAGTAAATATAATATGTTTTTGCCGTGAATAATCTAGAACCTTTTTTTTCAAGGTTTCTTTTATTTGCGAAGTTCATAACTCATTAAAAAGCAAGTTAATAAATAAATGAATTCAACTTTACAGTACTATGAATATAAAAATCAATATATATAATATTTTTTCACCAGAAATGATCTCCTAAAACCTTTTTTTTCAAGGTTTCCTTTATTTGCGACGTTCATAATCAATTCAAAGGCAAGAGTATGATTAAATGAATGCAACTTTACATGCACCACAAAACTATTGCAAAGGAGTGTAAACGCAAATATCCTAACATTTCCTGGTAAACGATTGCACATTTGAGCGTATTAAACGGACTAAAGATTCTATTGTTTTTATTATATAAAAAGAATAAATTAGAACAGTGATGTTAAAGGAATAATGCTCTAACTGAAAATATGACTCGCTACTTGAAATAAATATCTAAGCTTTAAAAAGATTCAAGCTTTTACTTATTAGCTTGATGTTGCAGTGTTTTACCTTAATAAACAAATCAAAGGAGAATTCACAATGCTGTAAAGTATAACAAAGTATTTTTCATTCTGTTTCTCGGAGGTCTGTGACGGCGCCGAGTAAGGCTGTGAACTCAAAGGCAGGTTGGAAACGACTGAGTTATATTATTGTGAAACACTCTCCTTATATACAAAACCTCAAGGCAACAGGACATAACAAGTTCACAAGACAGACAATATTACAGAGGAAAAACCAGACATGAATTTTCATGTTCGTTTTAGTGCGAGGGAAGAGCGAATATACAAGCATAATATATACAAAAGGAATTATGTACAATTGTGTGAAACACGGTTGGTACATGGCTCCCCCCCTAAAAAAGACGTACTGTACATGTTGAATAGGGCGCCCTGATCTGGAGAGGCGAACTGTAGGCGGGTCATCTGGCAGAAGATAAGCAGGTTTTAGACGATCAATGGAGACCCAGTCTTCTTTGCCCCGAATGTTTAGGAGGAATGCTTTCGGACTGCGTCAGATCACAAGGAAAGGGCCCGTGTAAGGGGGCGTTAGTGGTGGCTTGCTGGTGTCGTTGCGCAGGAAGACGTGCGTTGCAGAGTGCAAGTCCGTTGGTATGTGATGCTTCGCTGGGGGCTTGTAAGTCTGGCAGCATGGAGTAAATTTTCCCATGACGTGACGTATGCGCTGGAGATCGTCGGAGGAGGTTGTAGAAGGAAAAAATTCGGCAGGGACGGCCAACGGGTCACCATACACCATTTCAGCTGCCGAGACGTCGAGGGCGTCTTTAGGAGTGGTCCTTAGTCCAAGGAGGACCCAGGGAAGCTGAGCAAACCAGTTGCAATCCTTGCAGCGGGACATCAAAGCTGCTTTGAGGGTGCGATGAAAACGTTCAACCATTCCATTGGCAGCGGGGTTGTAGGCCGTTGTCTGATGTAGGGTGATGTCCAGGAGATTCGCTAATGACGTCCACAATTGAGAGGTGAAAGTGGTTCCCCTGTCAGAAGTAATATGCTCAGGGATACCGAATCTTGAAATCCATCTAGAGAGTAAGGCAGATGTACATGAGGCGGACATTGCAGTTTCCATAGGAATGGCTTCAGGCCAACGAGTGGAGCGGTCGATGACGGTAAACAGGTAACGATGTTCTTGTGATGTGGGTAGGGGGCCTACAACGTCGACGTGAATGTGTGCTAAACGACGCTGAGGTTGAGGAAAGGTGCCCACTCCTGAATCCGTGTGTCGATGTACTTTGGAAGTTTGGCAAGAAGTACAGGCGCGGACCCAATCCTTAGAATCCTTAGAAATGCCATGCCAAATGAACTTTGCCTTCAGCAGCTGTGCAGTAGAACGGCACGAGGGATGTGAAAGGCCGAGGATAAAATCAAACACCTGTCGGCGCATGGGAGCAGGAATCCAAGGTCGCGGTCTACCAGTACTGACGTCACAGAGGAGGGTGGTGTTGGAGTCTTCAAGGGGAAAATCTTCCCCACGGAGGGACGTGCAGGATGTCCTACAAGCTTGATACTCTGGATCCTGTCGTTGGGCTTCAGCCAGGGCGTTGTAATCCAATCCCAGTTGAACGGCAGCCAACGTGTTTCTTGACAGGGCATCGGCAACGGGATTCATTTTTCCAGGGACGTATTGGAGGGTGCAATTGTATTCAGCCACGGCGGAGAGATGTCGACGTTGATGGGCGGACCAGGCGTCAGACTGTCGAGTGAAGGCGTGCACCAGAGGCATGTGGTCTGTGCGAATGACGAAGGGCGTACCTTCTAAGAAATGGCGAAAGTGACGGACAGCCAAGTGCACCGCCAGCAATTCTCGATCGAAGGTAGAATAACCCGATTCTGCCTTGGACAGTTTTCTGCTGAAGAAGGCCAATGGGCGGGGCGAGCCTTTGACCACCTGCTCGAGTACTGCACCAATAGCAACGTCGCTGGCATCGGTGGAGAGAAGGAGAGGGGCGTGTGGGATAGGAAAAGTGAGAGCCGCAGCAGTTGATAGGGCCTTCTTTGCATTGCAGAAGGCTGCTTCTTAAAGGGGACCCCACTTCAGGTCCTTTGGCTTGCCCTTGAGGGAGGCGTAGAGGGGAGCAGGAGTGGCGGCAATGGCTGGCAGAAAACGGTGATAATAGTTGATCATGCCCAAGAATTCCTGCAGAGCTTTGACGGTCGAGGGCGCGGGGAAATTCTGAACGGCTGCTACCTTCTCAGGGAGGGGATGGACTCCTTCAGGAGTGATACGGTGCCCTAAGAACGACACTTCGTTGGCGCCAAAGGTACACTTGTCGTACCGGACTACAAGGCCGTTTTGTTGCAGGCGGTCGAGCACGATGCGCAGGTGACGGAGGTGTTCCTCTTTTGAGGAGGAGAACACAAGTATGTCATCCACATAACATACACAGAAAGGGAGGTCCCCTAAGATGCCATCCATGAGACGTTGAAACGTTGCCCCAGCATTACGAAGGCCAAAACAGGAGTAATTGAAGGTGTATGTGCCAAACAGCGGTCTTGGGGATGTCTTCTGGGTTCATAGGCACCTGATAATACCCCTTCAGGAGGTCGAGCGTAGAGAAAACCTTCGCTTTGTGCAGGTAGGAGGTTACATCGGCAATGTTTGGGAGGGGGTAGTGATCCGGTTCTGTTTGCATGTTCAGGCGCCTGTAATCCCCGCACGGACGGAGGGAGCCGTCTTTCTTCAGAACGATGTGTAAGGGTGACGACCATGGGCTGGAGGCCTTTTGGCAAAGGCCCATTTTCTCCATTTCGGCGAACGTCTATTTGGCGGCTGCCAATCGTTCCGGTGCCAGACGTCTGAATTTTGCGAAGACTGGGGGTCCCGTCGTCTTGATATGGTGATAAATACCGTGCTTGGCAGGAACCGTGGGCGTTTGGCGAAGTTCTGGACGGAAAACTTCCGGGTACGACGTGAGGAGGTGGGCGTAGGCATCCGTGGGTGCGCTGATGTGGAGAGCGAGGTTAGAGGGGGCGGGTTGAAGAGGTGTCGACAAGTACGAGTCTGCGTTGACCAATCGTCGGTAGGCGACATCGACCAGAAGGTGGAAATGAGAGAGGAAATCTGCACCGAGGATTGGCATTGTGACGTCAGCAACGAGAAACTTCCAATTGAATTTACCGTTTCCAAACGATAATGTGAGGTTCTCGTAACCGTAGGTGTGTATCGCAGATCCGTTGGCAGCTACCAAGCGGACGTCGGCAGATGTAGACAGACTACGTTGTGCCTTGAAGAGTTTCCTTGGCAAAAGAGAACGACAAGCACCCGTGTCTACCAAAAATCGCACGCCCGTTCCTGCATCCTGTAAAAAGAAAAGATTAAAAACATGGGAGGCCACCGCCACAAGCGATGGCCTACTTACACGTTTTTTGGCCACTGACAATCTTTGGCACATTTTATCGCGGTTGCCCCGAATCTGAAGTGGTAGTAGCAAAACTGCAGCGGATGGGAGGTAGTAAGTGGCTGTAGAAGTCGTTCGTTGGGGCGCGAGCGATTGGTGGGTGGTGGGCGGCTTTGTCGCCGCTTCGGCACGTCACGGGGTAGGCGTGTATGTCCTACGGCATTCATGTAAGCTTCGGTTGACGTTGAATAGGCATCCTCGTCGTCAGGGGTGGAGGCGTTGATGGAGGTCTTGAAGTGGCTATCCATAAGGGCATCGGCTTTGTTCATCAAGTCCTTTATGGGTAAACTATCGACATCGGGTATGGCAGCGTGTACAGGTTCAGGTAAACGGCGTATCCAAAGTGCACGAAGTAGGTTCACCTCACAAGGAGAGCTGTCTGCGGCAGGTTGAAGGCGAGCGATACTGGTCATTTCCCTGAGGGCAAGCGAAGCCCTTTGGTCCCCCAACGGTTGTTGCGAGAGCTGAAAAAGCTTTGCTATACGGGCGGCTGGCGACGGCGAATACTGCTGCAGAAGGTATGTTTTGAGGGCGTCCTACGCTATTGGGGTGTCTCCTTGTTCACAAAGCCAGTCGGATATTTCTGGGAAGGTGTCCTCAGGTATCGCAGCGAGAACATAATCCGCTTTGGTGGTTGAGCGAGTCACGCCCCTGATACGAAACTGGACTTCAGCGCGTTGAAACCAAGCAAACGCTTTTTTGCTGGCGAACGGTGAAAGTTTCAATGGGGCGGCCGCGGCGCCAACTGCTGTAGTAGAGTCCGTCTCCGTGATAGTACCAACGATGGAGGGGCGAGGGAGGTAGGGGTGGAAGGCAGTGGGAGCGAGTCGACTTCCGGGGTCACCAATGTGACAGCACCGAGTAAGGCTGTGAACTCAAAGGCAGGTTGGAAACGACTTAGTTATATTATTGTGGAACACTCTCCTTATATACAAAACCTCAAGGCAACAGGACATAACAAGTTCACAAGACAGACAATATTACAGAGGAAAAACCAGACATGAATTTTCATGTTCGTTGTAGTGCGAGGGAAGAGCGAAGATACAAGCATAATATATACAAAAAGAGTTATGTACAATTGTGTGAAACACGGTTGGTACAGGTCCTCAAAATGGAACGTGGGAAATTGGTCCTTTCCTATTCTGGCGGTTTAAGTGCAGGAGAATTTATCATGATCGTCATTTTTATGATACATGAGAGACACACACTCTCTCTCTCTCTCTCTCTCTCTCTCTCTGGGATGCCAGAAAATTTCTAACCAATCTCTCTCTCTCTCTCTCTCTCTCTCTCTCTCTCTCTCTCTCTCTCTCTCTCTCTCTCTCTCTCTCTCTCTCTCTCTCTCTTTGGGATGCCAGAAAATTTCAAACCAATCTCTCTCTCTCTCTCTCTCTCTCTCTCTCTCTCTCTCTCTCTCTCTCTCTCTCTCTCTCTCTAGGATGCCAGAAAATTTCAAACAAATCTCTCTCTCTCTCTCTCTGATCTTCATTTCCCTTATTCAATGAAATTGCAGTGGAGGCTATTTTGCACAGGCGTCCAAAGGATAAATTATGCAAGAACACCCTCAAATGAATCAAGGATGTGAGTTGTTATGTGCGGGATAAAAATATCAGAGTTAATACAAGGATTTTTTTTTTCTTATATTCAACGCATCAGTGAGAACCAAGTTTAACAGGCATCAAGGAATATTGTGGAAGAGTCAGTTGTTCAACATTGTTGAGTTCTAGTTATTTTGTTCAATGGTTCTGGTTTTTCATGATTTTTTTAATCGACCCAAAGTACTGTAGACATTTTGATATATTCTTTGCATTTTGTTTATAGATTGATTAATGCATATTGAATCCTTAAATGAGCTTTATCAATAATTGTTCGTTTTTTTTAATGTTTTACAAAATAATCAAATACGCTTTGCTTGTATAAATCAGTAATATATACGTAAACCTACCATATATGGAACGTAGCTATAAAGGGTAAGTATATTGTGAGTGACCTTTAAGGCTCTACCTAACCGGAATTTTCCCATTGATTTCGTAGTTCAGTTGTAGAGTGTTTAGCTAGCGTTTGCAAGGACCGTGGTTTTATTCCTTTGTCCTCAGAACTGTCCAACTATTGCCACATATGTGAAAGGATAATTTATCTGCTTTAGAAAAAGAATTTGAACGTATGTATGTTTATGTGTGTGGTTGAAAGTATACAGGTGTCAAACTGTACTTCACATATAAGTAGTAGGTTGGACAGGGCACCAGCCACCCGTTGATATACTATCGCTAGAGAGTTATTGGGTGTTTTGAGTGGTCAGACAGTACCATATTGGATCCTTCTCTCTGGTTACGGTTCATTTTCCCTTTGACTACGCTCACACACCGAATAGTGTGGCCTATTCTTTACATATTCTCCTCGGTCCTCATATACCAGACAACACTGATATTACCAAACTATTTTTCTCTCAAAGGGTTAATTACTGTGCTGCAATTGTTCATTGGCTACTTTCCTCTTGGTAAGAGTAGAAGAGACTCTTCACCTATGGTAAGCAGCTCTTCTAGTTAAAGGACACTCCAAAATTAAACTATTGTTTTCTAGTCTTGGGTAGTGGCATAGCCTCTGTACCATGGTCTTCCATTTTCTTGGATTAGAGTTGTCTTGCTTAAGGGTTCGCTCGGGCACGCTATTCTATCCCGTTTCTCTTCTTGTTTTGTTACAGTTTTTATAGTTTATATGTGAAATATTTATTTTGGTGATGTTCTGTTTTTGAAATATTTTATCTGAGTTGTTAATTGCTTCTCTTATATCCTTTCCTCGCCAGAATATTTTCCCTGTTGGAGCCCCTGGGCTTATAGCATCTTGCTTTTCCATCTAGGGTTGTATCTTATCAAATAATAATAATAATAATAATAATAATAATAATAATAATATAAAAGCATGTCTTCATATATAAGGAAAAATCTCATTGATTCATTTAGAATTTGATTAAATCCGATAACAAAATATTTATTGCGTCTTTTTACAGAAATTTCCCTAGTCGGTGATGGATTTTTCCTCCTCACGAAGAGGATAAAGAAGCAATAATTAGATCATAAATGCAACTTTTGATGTCCTTACTTCCAAGAGACAAGTTGTAATTGCCTTTTCCTTTTAAAGACGATGTTCGAAGGAACCTAATATTCTCTTCCATATTGCGTATATAACGCCCACAATCTTACAGACTTAAGAGTATCGGCGCTGGAGGGCGTGAGCGATGATATATATTGCTTTAAAATTTAACCGGCATTTTATTTCATTGAATCTGGTGGCGTAAGTAAATTTAGGTTTCAGTTGGATATTATTATTATTATTATTATTATTATTATTATTACTTGCTAAGCTACAACTACTAGTTGGAAAAGCAGAATACTATAAGCCCAAGGGCTCCAACTGGGAAAGTAGCCCAGTGAGGAAAGGAAATAAGGAAATACATAAACTATAAGAGACATAATGAACAATTAGAATAGAATATTCTAAAAACTTTAACATTTAAACAAATCTTTCATATATAAACTATAAAAACTTAAAAGAAAACAACAGAAAGAGATAGAATAATGTGCCTGATTTACCCTCAAGCAAGAGAACTCTAACCTAAGACAGTGGGAGACCATGGCACAGAGGTTATTGCACTACCCAAGATTAGAGAACAATGGTAGCGTGTTCGCCTAGCATTCACATGACAACAGATCTATCCCAACCCGGGCCCGTGAGTTCACGCTATTTACTTGGGAGACCACTGCTGTGGTTGGGGTGGGCTTGCCCAGCTGACGTTCTGGTGAATATCTATTCTGATGAAACTTGAACTGAAACCAGTTACCTTTACTTTTAGATTCGATAAATAAACCGGGAATCAGGTCAAGTTATCTGGTGCGACGACTCTGAAAAGATATCTTGATGAACTTTGCATTTCCTTTCAGCTTCCAAACAATTTGTTTCGATAAAGACTTGTTATTGTTTTAATGTTTTTAATCTATTTTATTTTAATTGTTCATTACTTTTTATATCGTTTATTTATTTCCTTATTTCCTTTCCTCACCTGGCTATTTTCCCTTGCTGGAGTCCTTGGGCATATTGCATCTTGCTTTTCCAACCAGGGTTGTAGCTTAGCTAGTAATAATGATAATAATAATAATAATAATAATAATAATAATAATAATAATAATAATGATTTGTTTATTTTACTTGCAAACTCACTTGTAATGTTATGACCAACTTGCATATAAATTCATGTTTCAATTAGTTTTAATGTAAGCAATAAGAAAAAAGTTTTATTTATACACAGTGGAATGTATATTTGTACATTTAAGTTGATGCAGTTTTAGAAAAATTTAGTGGGAAAGCAATCAAGTAAAAAAAAAAAAAAATCCTTTACTTTACGGGTATGTAATTATTACTGTATATTCTAATATTCTTAAAGCCTAAAGTTTGTATAGAATACTGCAGTTAATTATGCATTTGGATCTCTAATGAGTCTCAGAGCCTAATTATTATTATTATTATTATTATTATTATTATTATTATTATTATTATTATTATTATTATTATTATTATTATTATTATTACTTGCTAAGCTACAACCCTATTGGGAAAAGCAGGATGATATAAGCCCAGGGGCTCCAACATGGAAAATAACCCAGTGAAGAAAGGAAACAAGGAAAAATGAAATTTTTCAGAAGAGTAACAACAATAAGATGAATATCTCATATATAAACTATAAAAACTTTAACAAAACAATAGGACGAGAAACAAGACAGAACAGCGTGCCCGAATCTACCCTCAAGCAAGAAAACTCTAACCCAAGACCATGGTACAGAGGCTATGGCACTACCCAAGACTAGAGAACAAGGGTTTGATTTTGTAGTGTCCTTTTAATAGAAGAGCTGCTGACCATAGCTAAAGAGTCTCTTCTACCCTTAGCAAGAGGGAAGTGGCCACTGAACAATTATAG
>NC_090735.1:26808551-26811051 GCF_036898095.1 Palaemon carinicauda
ATATATATACATATATATATATATATATATATATATATATATATATATATATATATATATATATATATATATATATATATATATATACATATATATATATATATATATATATATATATATATATATATATATATATATATACAGTATATATATATATATATATATATATATATATGTATATATATATATATATATATATATATATATATATATATATATATATATATATATATATATATATATATATATATATATATATATATATATATAGATATATGTTTGAAAATGAATAATATGTAAATATATATCCATCCATATCTCATGGGACTTCGCCATATTTAGGGAGGTAGCCAATATAAAATAAAACAAACAAAAGAGGGATTTTTTTTTTTCTCATCGTTCCTCGTTGCATGTCACGGGACTCAACCAAGTTCAGTTGGTACTGCTATGATGCCACAGCCCACCCCTCCCAGTTTTCCACTACAAATGAAGCTTCATGTACTGACTCCAATACTGCTGTTACTTCAGCAGTCATCGAGGTGACCCACCGCAACAGCAAGGCCTATCAGCACTGTCACAATCGCTCACCCTTCATTGCTATTCCTAGCACACTCTATTGCCTGTCTCACATCTGGATTCCTTTCACCTAGGGCTTAACTTCACTCTATCTACCCATCCGATTCTTGGCCTGCCTCTTACACTTTACCCATGAAATCTTGCATTCATTCCCTTCTTCAGCAGACGACGATTTTCCACCAACTGCATGTCTAAACCATCTCAACACATCCATAACCATTCTAGCTTCTAATTAATTTCTCACACCTGTTTTCACCCTAACCAATTTGTTCCTAATTACATCCAATCGAGATATACAAGCCATACTCCTCAAACACTTCACAAACACATTCATTTTTTGTTGCCCCGTCACTTTCATTCCCCACAACTCTGATCCATACGTCACAGTTAGTACAATCCCTGTCTCATACAGAACTCTGTTTACATTCATCCCTAACTATCTATTCTTTACTATTCTCTTCACTAAAAGTTAGAAAAAGTTGCAGGTTTTAGGTCTCCACAGAGACGATTTACATCGTCCTCCTCGGGCGACCATTAGCCAGCAGGGACTATCACTAGTCCCCTCTAACCTCCCCCCCAGGCGCCCCGTGGGAGTACCCCAGGTAGAAGGTCTCACGGTATTCGCCTCCCTGGCGGGGACCGAACTCGGGACCTCTATAATAGAGATCCGCGACGCTACCGACCTTGCTATCCGGAGTATCCCAATACTTTACATACTTCGTGCACTCTGGCATAAATCTGCTTCCACTCCACTATTTGCAGCAGCAACAGAAGCAAAGTACTTGAACTGATCTACTTCCTCGAGTAACTCTCTATTCAACATGGTATTCAATCTAACACTACCATCCCTTTTTGTACATCTCATAACCTTACTCCTACCCAGATTAACTTACAATTCCTTCTTTCACATATCCATCCCGACTCTGTCACTAATCGACACAGCATCTCAACTAAACAACTGATTCACCTCTCACTCATGATCACTCTCATCTATCAGTTTAAATCCTCGACCAAGTACTCGAGCATTCACCTCTCTTACACCTCCATTAACAAACAAATTGATAAGCCATGATGACATCACACATCCCTGTCTCAGCCTCACTCTCACTGGAAACCACTCACTTAATTCATTCCCTTTCCTAACACATGGTTTACTGCCTATTTATAAACTCTTCACTCCTCATAACAACCTTCCACCAATTCCCTGTAACACTACATTTCACAAGGCTTCCCAATCAACTCTATCATATGCTTGCTACAAATCCACAAATGCAACATAAATAGATAAATGAACGACTTTTCAGACCCATTTCCATTTTCACTTCATTCTAGATGCTGTAGATTGAAATCAGTATTTTGAGGCAAAATGCGTTCAGTCACTGAGGTAATCAAAGGCCAGTTAACTAGCGCATGTTATCAGAAATGACTCTTCATCAGGTATTCGGGTAATTGAAGTACTTGGTTATACTTCTATAATTTAAAATGTACACTACATCCATACAGTTTTTCATATCATTCTTCTTTCGTCTATGTTTTCTTAAGACTGACGAACTATTTAAAGGGAATGGCTCCAGTGATTTATCAGCATCATAATCTCCTCCTACGCCTATTGACGCAAAGGTCCTCGGTTAGATTTCACCAGTCGTCTCTATCTTGAGCTTTTAAATCAATACTTCTCCATTCATCATCGCCTACTTCACGTTTCATAGTCCGCAGCCATGTAGACCTAGGTCATCCAGCTATTTTAGTGCCTTGTGGAGCCCAGTTGAAAGTTTGGTGAACTAATCTCTTTTGGGGAGTGCGAAGAGCATGCCCAAACTATCTCCATGATATATAAACTCATGATATTTAATAAGGAAGAATTTGACTGTTCTTAAAGAAATATGAAATATAACAGATAATTCTTACCTTCTGCTCAATTTTA
>NC_090735.1:26823551-26826051 GCF_036898095.1 Palaemon carinicauda
AAGCGAGTCAATTCTCATAGGTAATGGGGTGATTTAATTCACTTCTGATATCGTGAGAGAGAGAGAGAGAGAGAGAGAGAGAGAGAGAGAGAGAGAGAGAGAGAGAGAGAGAGAGAGAGAGAGAGGACGAAAACTTAGGAAAAGAGGAAAAGGGTCCTAATTAGCGTCCTACAAAGGATTTCACAGTCGACTGTAATTTACGCATAGGACTTCCGGAGAATTGAATTCGTGTGAGCAGTATTGCCGGAGGCCGTAAGTGTGGCGGTAATTTTTACAATTGTAATGGGAATGTAATTGCTCTGACCACATTTAAAGTAGTTGGTTGATAGGATTTATCTTTAACTGGAGTTGTAATATGATTTATAGCGTTATAATTAAATATGGAGAATTAAATATGGATTAATTAGTAAAGAACAGTAAAATGATTTTGATTAGGTATGCCAAACTTTGGAAATAGATGATCTATATGGGGTTTTTAGATCAGTAATATGTTGTTAAATATATGAATAAACTATTTTGGTAAGGATATATAATAATGGTGTATCACTATATTTTTAATATCAGTTTCAGTTTTACTTTTTTCAACCTCACTTGCAAGAGGAAATATGATTTTGTTTAAGGGTATAGAAGAAAAGATACGCCATTAGAAATATCATTGCCAAATATGTCTTTTTTTTTCTTATACATTAAAAGTAAATCTTATTAACAATTTCCACGCATAAAATACCTCTCCCCCGATTGATTAACACGATTAATCCGTGTCTGAAAAGATACCAGAACTGTAAAGAATTTACAGTAAAATAAGAGACCTCGGCTGCGCACATGGGACCAGTATTCTCACTACTCAAATAGGAGACTGAGATGCACGTGGATGTACAGGGAAGAAGTCTTGGAAGAAAATTAACCATCAGGGGATTACCACACACACACACACACACACAGAGAGAGAGAGAGAGAGAGAGAGAGAGAGAGAGAGAGAGAGAGAGAGAGAGAGAGAGCTTATCACTTTAAGTGCAATCCTTTTATTCAAGTTCAATGGAAAGTACAAGAAAGTGCTGGTTGAAATATGTCAGGAAAGAGTAAAGAAAAAAATTAAGTGTTTTAACGTTCCAGTGAGCAACAGACGCAAGGAATAGACCTCTACTCAGAGCATGATTTTAGACACATGTGATTGATATCTAAGTAAGAATGTGTTCATAAGCAAACATGAATATGATCCTTCATTGAAAATAACCCATCATTATCTTACAAAAACAAGAAGGCTCAGTGCAGTTGGGAATATATTACAGTATATGCAACCCATGAAATCTAGACGGAACAAATATATTCAAGAGTACAACAGTTTCCGGAATGACTGCAAAGGAAAAACGTGATTGAATAGAAAAAATTCAATAAAACGGAAATATTAAATGTCTCTACCATTTATATCAAAATCCATGGAAGCTAAGGACATCCTTAATGTATTGTCCCTTTCTTAGCCCTTATTTGATTAATGACATCTCCGGCCAATCAATGAAGAAAACTACGATAGGTTTTATTCAGTTACGAAAGAAATAAAACTTATTCTTTTTATTTACACAGCTGACAGGGTTCATTAAATACGATATTTTTTTTTTTAGATATTGTATACCAATAGTTGTTTACTGGCACTGAAAATTTGGGAGTTCACAATGAAGTCTTAAGAAATAAACGTATATATAACTGAATAAGAATGTATATTGCTTAAATTTGAAAAATAACAAATATCATTGTTGGAAACCACATGCCAGCACGTAGGCTACCAGATTCGTACAATAAGTAAGTTTACCTTCCATGTAAACCGCAAAGAAAACTCATCGGATGTATAGTATTGCACAATATTCGTTTTTCCCCTCAAAAAAAAAAAAAAAAAAAAAAATCGACGCACACAATATATATATATATATATATATATATATATATATATATATATATATATATATATATATATATATATATATATATATATATATATATATATATCATAAGGCGTTACTTGTCAACTGCAGATTAAAAGCCTTAGACATGGCTTTCCACTTGCGTCTGCTTATGGTCTTTCTATGCCACACCCGCAAATTCTCTTAGTTCGTCAATCCATCGTCTTCTCTTTCTTCCCCTACTTCTTTTCCAATCTGTAGGGATTTATTCTCTCATTCCTAATGTCCATACATTGTCTGCAATTCTCATTATGTGTCCTGCACATGTCCATTACTTTTTCTTACATGTTGTTAGAATATCCTGAACTTTAGTTTGCTCTCGTATTCATGTTGCTCTTTTTCTGTCTCTTCGTGTTATTCCCATGATTAGTCTTCCTATAGGTCTTTGTGTGGAAACTAGCTTATGTTCTAAGTCTTTAGTAAGGCTCCAAGTTTCTGATGCATAAGTAAAACTGGGTAGGACCGTCAGATTAATGCTTTTCTTTTTCAGAGAAAGAAGCATTTTATCTTTCATAATCCCATTTTCTTTACAGAAAGCTCTGCAT
>NC_090735.1:26833551-26836051 GCF_036898095.1 Palaemon carinicauda
CATTTGATGTTATATTTTTTCTTAGAGCGGATTAATTTGAACAGGTAAATTGCAGTTAAGCAATTCATGTTAAATGCTATTGTTTAGACTATAATGCTAAGATTTTAATTTCTAATCTCTAAGAGATTGAATTACTTTAAAATAAACTACAAATTTCCCTGTTTTTTATACATCTCATGCTATCTAAAGTAAGATTTTTTGACATCTATTTTTAAACTTTCCTCGCGAACCCATTTGTCACTTTCCTCTGCTGAAATTAATCTTTTATGTCTCCACTTGAAGCTATCATTATCCCTCAACTTTGGATTGAAATTCATAGCCAAATTACTTAAGAAGTTTCCGAAGGAAATGGAAGTTGGGATGAATCCTTATGAGGACAGTTCTTTGACCTCTTTTTACCTCCCCCACCCCTTGCATTAGAAGTTCTTTGACCTCTTTTTAGCTCCCCCACCCCTTGCATTAGAAGTGCTTTGACCTCTTTTTAGCTCCCCCACCCCTTGCATTAGAAGTTCGTTGACCTCTTTTCAGCTCCCCCACCCCTTGCATTAGAAGTGCTTTGACCTCTTTTTAGCTCCCCCACCCCTTGCATTAGAAGTTCGTTGACCTCTTTTCGGCTCCCCCCACCCCTTGCATTAGAAGTTCTTTGACCTCTTTTTAGCTCCCACACCCCTCGCATAAGAAGTTCTTTGACCTCTTTTAAGCTCCCCCACCCCTTGCATTAGAAGTTCTTTGACCTCTTTTTAGCTCCCACACCCCTTGCATAAGAAATTCTTTGACCTCTTTTTAGCTCCCCCACCCCTTGCATTAGAAGTTCTTTGACCTCTTTTCAGCTCCCCCACCCCTTGCATTAGAAGTCCTTTGACCTCTTTTTAGCTCCCCGACCCCTTGCATAAGAAGTTCTTTGACCTCTTTTCAGCTCCCCCACCCCTTGCATTAGAAGTTCTTTGACCTCTTTTTAGCTCCCACACCCCTTGCATTAGAAGTTCATTGACCTCTTTTTAGCTCCCACACCCCTTGCAAAAGAAGTTCTTTGACCTCTTTTTAGCTTCCCCACCCCTTGCATTAGAAGATTTTTGACCTCTTTTTAGCTCCCCGACCCCTTGCATTAGAAGTTCTTTGACCTCTTTTTAGCTCCCACACCCCTTGCATTAGAAGTTATTTGACCTCTTTTTAGCTCCCACACCCCTTGCATAAGAAGTTCTTTGACCTCTTTTCAGCTCCCCCACCCCTTGCATTAGAAGTTTTTTGACCTCTTTTTAGCTTCCCCACCCCTTGCATTAGAAGTTCTTTGACCTCTTTTTAGCTTCCACACCCCTTGCATAAGAAGTTATTTGACCTCTTTTTAGCTCCCCCACCCCTTGCATTAGAAGTTCTTTGACCTCTATTTAGCTCCCCGACCCTTTGCATTAGAAATTCTTTGACCTCTTTTTAGCTCACCCACCCCTTGCATTAGAAGTTCTTTGGCCTCTTTTTAGCTCCCACACCCCTTGCTTTAGAAGTTCTTTGACCTCTTTTTAGCTCCCCCACCCCTTGCATTAGAAGTTCTTTGACCTCTTTTTAGCTCCCCCACACCTTGCATTAGAAGTTCTTTGACCTCTTTTTAGCTCCCACACCCCTTGCATTAGAAGTTCTTTGACCTCTTTTTAGCTCCCACACCCCTTGCATAAGAAGTACTTTGACCTCTTTTTAGCTCCCACACCCCTTGCATTAGAAGTTATTTGAACTCTTCTTAGCTCCCATACTCCTTGCATAAGAATTTCTTTGATCTCTTTTCAGCTCCCCCACCCCTTGCATTAGAAGTTCTTTAACTCTTTTTAGCTCCACCACCCCTTGCATTAGAAGTTCTTTGACCTCTTTTTTAGCTCCCACACCCCTTGCATAAGAATTTCTTTGACCTCTTTTTAGCTCCCCCACCCCTTGCATTAGTTCTTTGACCTCTTTTTAGCTCCCCGACCCCTTGCATTAGAAGTTCTTTGACCTCCTTTTAGCTCCCACACCCCTTGCATTAGAAGTTCTTTGACCTCTTTTTAGCTCCCACACCCCTTGCATTAGAAGTTCTTTGACCTCTTTTTAGCTTCCACACCCCTTGCTTTAGAAGTTCTTTGACCTCTTTTTAGCTCCCCGACCCCTTGCATTAGAAGTTCTTTGACCTCTTTTTAGCTCCCCCACCCCTTGCATTAGAAGTTCTTTGACCTCTTTTTAGCTCCCACACCTCTAGCATTAGAAGTTCTTTTACCTCTTTTTAGCTCCCACACCTCTAGCATTAGAAGTTCTTTGACTTCTTTTTAGCTCCCACACCTCTAGCATTAGAAGTTCTTTTACTTCTTTTTAGCTCCCACACCTCTAGCATTAGAAGTTCTTTGACCTCTTTTCAGCTCTCTTACCTCAAGCATTAGAAGTTCTTTGACCTCTCTTTATAGCTCCCACACCTCAAGCATTAGAAGTTCTTTGACCTCTCTTGATAGCTCCCACACCTCTAACATTAGAAGTTCTTTGACCT
>NC_090735.1:26841051-26846051 GCF_036898095.1 Palaemon carinicauda
TCATATTAGCTATAGAAGGACGTCGTAACATGAATACATATATAACAATGGCAAAGATGAATGACTTTCATAAGGGAAACTCTACTAGAGAAGAAAAATGATTTTTAGTAAGTTGAATGTTTTATTTGTTCATAGTTTAGCTTAGATGAATCATCGGAATAATTTTTGTCTCTTGTGAAACCTGCGTTTTCTGATATTTTACTTTAATTCATCGCTAAGAATTACACTTATGGTTACGCTATGTACCTCAATACCAATGGAAAGTTTTCTCCTTTGTATGCAACAGACCAAATTTATATCAAGAACACCTCCTTACTAATTCCCAGGAAATAAGCATAACATATATTTTACACAAAATACATAGTTCATCCAAAGAAGTTTCAAGTTATTCACCTTCATTGCAGGTAAAGCCGTTTAAAAGCTAATCATGAAACTTCTCCCTAGATCAAATGGAATTGCAAAAGGTTACCTTTGATCTTTAGTATGAAGTCTACCTAACTAGCCTAACTACTCGTCCCCTAAACTAGTTAAATAACCTATTGTAAATCACTCGCAGTAACAACGTTTGAAATTATCAGCCAAAGGGTTTAGAGATATTTCATGGCATGAGACTAATTGGCAGATTTCCACACAAAAAAAAAACTTAGTTTTATTCAGTTCGTACAATACCATTGCTTTTTTTTAGTTGATAATGTTAGTTATTATTATTATATAAATATATATATATATATATATATATATATATATATATATATATATATATATATATATATATATATATATATATATATATATATATATATTTCTATCTGATACTAGGATCGAACCGTAGCCCATTCAAATAAAAGGCAAGGTCGCTTGAAGCTAGGGTTCGAATCCAGTATGAAATAGAAATTCATTTGTATATATATATATATATATATATATATATATATATATGTATATATATATATATATATATATATATATATGGATAAATAACAACACAACATCGTGTTCAAATAGAAATAAATTTCTACCTCATATTTGGAATCGAACACTAGCCCCTTCTAATGAAAGGCCAGGTCGAAACCAACCATTCCACGAGAGGCCATAAAAGAAATCGCAACCTAACGCTACCCAGCAGTTCGAGGATTTACCTGGCGAGACATCAGTCTCTTACCAACGAGTTTTACCCGATTTCCCGGCCCACCACGTTTGATCCCGAGTATGAGGTAGAAATTTATATATATATATATATATATATATATATATATATATATATATATATATATATATATATATATATATATATATATATATGTGTGTGTGTGTGTGTGTGTGTGTGTGTATGATGTAGTATACCCAGAAATGCTACCATGTTTCTCTTCAGTAAATGATACGATACACCGAATAAGGGTTCCTTAAAATAAATAACTCTAATCGAATAATAATACCAATTCTCTAATATCGCAAGAGGGTCTGCCCCTCTCTTTTATTCTTCTCCTGTACTTCTCTTTCTCCCTTAATCTTTCTCATCCCGAGTACCTTCCTTTGAGCTATAAACTGGATTGTATCCAGGGGTACTCTTCCTTTCCCCATATTCCCTATTATTATTATTATTATTAATATTATTATTATTATTATTATTATTATTATTATATCCAACTTAAAATAAACTTAAAGAAAATTTTTGAAATCAGACTTTTCGAACGATTAAAAAGAAATATTCCCTATTTTCTTAGTTTATCCAATCACTGCCATATGATATCCAACGCCAAGTTGAAGTGAGATTCAGTATTCTTTGATGATAGATTATCCATTTTATTTAGCGATATTCATAGTCTTTTTTTCACTCAAATTGCCAATTGGTTAGTCTTTGATGCTGCGCTTTGAAAGGACTTAATTAAACGCGTTTTAATTTTTTCTTTTTTAAAGTTGGGTAAAAAAAGCATTGTGATTTTGTATTTGTATATCTTTAAATTCGAATGTCTGACGTGTTGATTAAAATGTGGATATTTGTACGTTTTAAAAGACTACCCGGTCAAAATATATTTGATTTGCATTTCAGCATTTATGCAGTATTTTGTGGTTTAGGGCGAGGTATATAGACCACTAACATGAAATAGGATATGTTTGAGGCCTTTGACCTATAATGGACTAGAAACGGCTGCATATGTTGTTGTTTTGTTGTTGTTGTTGTTGTTGTTGTTGGTGGTGGTGGTGAAACGTCATACCTACTGTAAATAACTCAGATTAACTATAACTCGACATAACAATGACGTAATGTAAAATATTTGTTGGGAATAGAGTTGATTTACTAAAATGTATCACTTATACTAATCATTGAGTTATATTACCAAAATTATCGAACAGTAATATTTCATAAAATCGCACTTGCTCTTGCTTGAGGGCACGCTATTCTATCCCATTTCTCTTCCTTTGGTTTTGCTAAAGTTTTTATAGTTTATATAGGAAATACTTATTTTAATGTTATTGCTATTCTTAAAATATTTGATCTTTCCTTTTTTCCTTTCCTTTTTGAGCTATTTCCCCTGTTGGGGCCCCTGGGCTTATAGCATCAGAGTTTTCCAACTAGGGTAGTAGCTTAGCAAGTAATAATAATAATAATAATAATAATAAGGAGAAATTGTTTTAGAAATTAATATTGATTTGGAATTGAGGTATCAATATCTATATGTTATAAAAAGAAGTGTACACTTATTTACATACACATAAAAGCACGGCAAAAAAAAAAAAGAAAAACACTAGTCACCCACTCCTACATTTATAATTAATTTTGGATATATATATATATATATATATATATATATATATATATATGTATTTATATATGTATATATATATATATATATATATATATATATATATATATATATATATATATATATATATATATATATATATATATATATATAAATGTGTGTGTATGTATGTACGTATATAAATTATATATGTTTGTGTTGTGTATCTTGGGTAAGTGCAGCCACTCTAATTTAACCATAAAAAGTAAAATCAAATTAAATAGTAATGGTTTAGTAAAACTGCCTTATAATATGCTCAGTTCTTATGCTACTAACACTGCTGAAAATAATTTGTTGGAGATTGAGATATCTTCTCAAATCGATGAAATGTATTTAACGTATACTAAGAATATTTTTATCGTATATAGTTTCTTTAGATATAAATAGAAAATTATAAAACAAATAAACTGAAAAACTATTTAAAGTTGAACGTTAGGTCATTACAAGTGTGCGTGGCATAATCCTCCCTCTCCTTTGTATTTTGTATCATAATAAATACGGTTATAAAAAATAGATTATAATATAACTCGAGGGTTAAGTGCCATGGTCCGCTAATTGCAATTACGTTCAACCCAATACTGTAGATGTTGAGTATGTATTAAGTGATACATTTAGTTGAGATATTATTTACATAATAATCATATTGATTTGATTATTTAGGATATAAGTTTTTGTGAATTTGATCACCCAGTAGAAGAGGATAAATTTTCCAGTTACAAAAATCTGTTAATTGATTTATTTGTGGATTTTATACACCTAAATATGAAAAAAAAAATATATTCTTAATAAGACAATTGGAAGTTTTCTACTAACTATAACGATTTAACAAAAAAATAAGAATAAAGAAAGAAACATTCTCCTTTGGCCAATATTTCATAAACATTTTTAAAACAAAAAAACCCCAATAGCTTGATATTAAACAGATAAAATATTTAAACCAGAATTAGATACATCTCTCAAAGATGAAAGATTTTTATGTAAAATAGTGGATAGATAGATAGATTTTTTCATTCATATATAAAAACACACACTCACGTATATATATATATATATATATATATATATATATATATATATATATATATATATATATATATATATATCTCGATATGTAAATCCAATATCCTACGTAAGATTCAGTGGAACACATAATGATCGGATACAATATTGTACATATATCACGTTCCTTTAAAATGAATTAAGAATCGGGGGCTTCCGATCTGTCCTCACCCAAATGTCAAACCTTCCGAGCAACTCTCCCCAGTCGCAAACGTTAAGTGGAAAATGTCGAGACAATTGGAAGAGCCCTTTTGAGGTGAGGACCCCGAACTCCGGGAGTTGAAGGCCCTTGGAACTGGAATGTTATTCCTGCCGACAGCCCTTGCCAGGACTGCTTATTGGCTCGCTGGAATAGGATCATTCTCTCGCAATTGGCCACTTTGTAGTCGCTCTTGATATTCTCCGGTTCTTGATTAAACCTCGAAATGAGTCGGAGGAAGCATTAGGTTTGTGCGAACCATGGCCGGGATATTCCTAGACCCGCCGTCAACAGTTTGGAGGAATTATATGGTTTTTATGGCAGGATTCAGTCTGACAATAAGACGATATAAAGAAGTTTTAACAGCGAATTTCAAGAATTTCATAAACAGAATACAGTTTATATTGTACTTTTTTATATTATCATGACTTGGAAAAGAGAGAGAGAGACAGAGAGAGAGAGAGAGAGAGAGGGGGGGGGGTTTGTGGTATGGTGGGCGGTCAGAGATCTCCAGATTCCAGTTTCGAATAAAGGGATGAGGTTGCAGGCCATACGAAGGCCTTCCTCTTGACCCCAGTAGACCCTTGGATTTTTTCCCAACTGCTTGGACACACATACACACCCATATATATATTTATATATATATATATATATATATATATATATATATATATATATATATATATATATATATATACATATATGTATATATATATATATATATATATATATATATATATATATATATATATGTATATGTATATATTTATATATATATATATATATATATATATATATATATATATCTATATATATATGTATATGTATATATATATATATATATATATATATATATATATATATATATATATATATATATATATACTTATATATATATATATATATATATATATATATATATATACTTATATATATAT
>NC_090735.1:26868551-26876051 GCF_036898095.1 Palaemon carinicauda
GAATCCATTCGGAGTTGTCTGCCCGACTAGATAATATCGACCACTAAGAAGAGAAACGAATATCCTTGCAGTCCGTCACAGACTTATATACAGAATTGATAACATCTGCATATGCCTAAATAAGAAAGGAGTCTAGACTGAAGTAATTCAGTTTCTTTTATAGTTTAAGCTATTTTTTATTTCCTACTAGTGTACGCGACCTCTTAAAAGAAGCGGCTAAATATTTAGATAGATATGCACACAGGTACATGCACCTCCCCACTCACCAGGGTATAACTAACACCTCGTCCCTCTGCCCGAGGGACGAGTTGTAAGAATGCAGTCGAACATTGAATTTTTTATCAATATGGCTTTCCTACTGCAAATGTCGATAAACCACTATGCATTTTCGGCTGCATTCATCAGCAATTTTTATACTGAAATTTAATTTTAAATAGTTAATCACTTAACGATCGTTCACAATGGAAGTACAGTAAATATTCATTAGGGTCTAGCTCCTTATACTTGGCAATCTAAAATTAAATAGTGAAAGAAATATTTAGTATTGGTAAACTATAGAGATAAAATGGCATATATATATATATATATATATATATATATATATATATATATATATATATATATATATATATATATATATATATATATATATATTATATATATACATACGTATACCAAAGGCACTTCCCCCAATTTTGGGGGGTAGCCGACATCAACAAGAAACAAAACAAAAAAGGGGACCTCTACTCTCTACGTTCCTCCAGCCTAACCAGGGACTCAGCCGAGTTCAGCTGGTACTGCTAGGGTGCCACAGCCCAACCTCCCACATTTCCACCACAGATGAAGCTTCATACTGCTGAGTCCCCTACTGCTGCTACCTCCGCGGTCATCTAAGGCACCGGAGGAAGCAGCAGGGCCTACCGGAACTGCGTCACAATCGCTCGCCATTCATTCCTATTTCTAGCACGCTCTCTTGCCTCTCTCACATCTATCCTCCTATCACCCAGAGCTTTCTTCACACCATCCATCCACCCAAACCTTGGCCTTCCTCTTGTACTTCTCCAATCAACTCTTGCATTCATCACCTTCTTTAGCAGACAGCCATTTTCCATTCTCTCAACATGGCCAAACCATCTCAACACATTCATATCCACTCTAGCCGCTAACTCATTTCTTACACCCGTTCTCACCCTCACCACTATATATATATATATATATATATATATATATATATATATATATATATATATATATATATATACATATATATATATATATATATATATATATATATATATATATATATATATATATATATATATATATATATATATATATATATATATATATATATATACTGTGTGTATATATATATATATATATATATATATATATATATATATATATATATATATATATATATATATATATATATATATATATATACACAGTGTATATATATATATATATATATATATATATATATATATATATATATATATATATATATATATATATATATATATATATAAGTGGAACCTCTACACACGAACGTATCTACATCCGAATTTTCCAACATCCGAAGTAAAATTCGAGCAAATTTTTGACTCTACACCCGAATTTTGTTTCGACACGAAGTAAGCAATTTTCGTCGTACGGTTGTATCCGAATTTTTCGACACGCGAAGTACAATTCGAACACGTTCCGACTCTACACCCGAATGTTTTTTTCGACACCCGAAGTAAACAATACTCGTACGCGTAGTCGGTGCTCATAGCGCCTGAAGTGTTTTTTATTTCCGCTGATAGAAGGCAGCACATCGACCTCGGAGGGACGCTCATTTAGCGGGTCTTGGGTCAATCCTCTGTTCTCGTCGGCTTCTTGCGGTTGTGCTCTGTGTGTTCTGCTATTAACTCTGTTTTAATCGTGATTTTTTACGTGCATCCTTTAACGGTAATTTACGTAAATTATGGGTCCTAAAAGGCTTAGTTTTGCCAGTGGTAGTGGTAGTGGTGAGAAAAGGAAGAAGGAAATGCTTTCTTTAGAAATTAAGCAGGAAATTATTGAACTTGCGTGAGTGAACTTGCTAAACAATATGGCCGTAATATGTCGACGATCTTGACAACCCTTAAACAGAAGGAAGCTATTAAAGCAGTGAAACCTTCTAAGGGGATCACTATAATTTCCAAACGCCGTACCCCTATCATAGAAGAGATGGAACGACTTCTACTAGTGTGGATTAAGGATAGAGAGATCGTTGGCGACACCATCACCGAGACCGTTATCTGCGAGAAGGCGCACGCCATCTTTACGGACTTGAAGGAGGAGAGCTCTGGGGGTGATGCTGGGGAGAGTTCAACCGAGCCTTCCTCAGATGATTTCAAGGCATCTCGTGGCTGGTTCGAGAAATTTAAGAAACGGTCCGGGATTCATTCAGTTGTTCGATACGGAGAGGCTGCTAGTGCGGACACAAAGGCTGCAGCTGACTTTGTCAAGAACTTCGAAAGGATCGTGCAGGAAGAAGGCTACGTAGAGCAGCAGGTGTTTAATTGTGATGAAACCGGGCTGTTTTGGAAGAAGATGCCGAGTCGAACCTACATCACTGCCGAAGAGAAGAAATTGCCTGGGCATAAGCCAATGAAGGATCGGTTGACTCTTGCCCTATGTGCCAACGCTAGCGGGGACTTTAAAGTCAAGCCCTTACTGGTTTACCATTCAGAGAACCTTAGGGTCTTTAAAGCACACAACGTCGATAAGGATCAGCTTCATGTTTTCTGGCGATCCAACTCGAAGGCCTGGGTCACTAGGCAATTCTTTGTGCAATGGGTTAACCAAGTTTTCGGCCCTTCTTTGAAGAAGTATCTTCATGAACAGAAATTGCCTATAAAGTGCCTGCTATGCCTTGACAATGCACCCGCTCACCCCCCCGGACTTGAAGATGATATCTTCGATGAATTCAAGTTCATAAAGGTGCTGTATCTTCCACCGAATACCACCTCTATCCTCCAGCCCATGGACCAGCAAGTCATCTCTATTTTTAAGAAGCTGTACACCAAGCACTTATTTAAGCAGTGCTTTAATGTCACGCAAAGCACCAACTTAACTTTGCGTGAATTTTGGAGGGGCCACTTCAATATCGTGCACTGCTTGAAGATCATAGATCAGGCTTGGGTGGGATTAACTCGACGGACCCTCAATTCTGCCTGGAAGAAGCTGTGGCCTGATGCAGCTTCTCCCCGAGATTTCGAGGGTTTTGACCCCAAACCTGATCCCGTGGTCGGTGCAGCGGAAGCCGTAGAGGGAATCGTCTCCCTTGGCAAGTACATGGGTCTGGAGGTCAACGCAGATGACGTTACGGAACTCGTCGCCGAACATCACGACGAACTTACCACGGATGAGCTCAAGGAACTCCATGCTATGTCGGAGCACATGAGTGATGACGAGGAAGGGAACGAGGAGGTAGAACATGTGTTAGGTTCGGCGCAAATAAAAGAGGTGTTAGGAAAATATCAAGACGTGGTCGACTTCATCGACAAATACCATCCAAAGAAATTGCAGGTTTGTCGTGTAGTTTCTCAATTCGATGATGTTTGCCTAACTCACTTTCGAAACATTCTGAAAAGCCGTACCAAGCAATTATCTATCGATGCTTTCTTTAAAAAAACTGCGAAGCGAACTCGCGATGAAGAGGATGTAAGTGAATCGAAGAAAACGGCAAAAAGTGAAGCGGAAGAAAGTGAAACAAAGAAAACGGAAAAGAGTGAAGCAAAAGAAATTCAGTCAATTTTAAATGTAGAGAGTGATAGTGATTAAAATTACGTAATCATCAAAAAGAAAAAAAAGAAAATGTAAAAAAAAAATATAAAGTATAAAAATAAAAAAAAAATAAGCTAAATTATGTTAAAGTTCACTTAGTGTAAGTTAGAATAAGTTACGGTAGTGTACGTTTATCGTAGTTAACCTCTCTACCTCCTCGTCGCCCGTCCGTCTCCTCTCTGCGTAGCAAGACTAACAACACCTGCGCTGGAGTTTCTAAGGTAAAGTGACGCTAAAAACCCATTTCTTATTCATCATTTTTTGCTAATTCTTCTTATTTACATGTCTATTCTTCTTATTTACATGTCTATTATCTAATTTAGTGTTCATCATTCTCATGGGAAAATTATGTGTAGTAGTTTATTAAGAAGTTATCATAGGTTTTTGGGCTCAACCACGGATTAATCCTATTTCAATGTATTCTTATGGGAAAATTCGTTTCTACATCCGAACATTTTCTACATCAGAAGTTGGTTCTGGAACGGATTAAATTCGTATGTAGAGGTACCACTGTATATATATAACGAGAGAGAGAGAGAGAGAGAGAGAGAGAGAGAGAGAGAGAGAGAGAGAGAGAGACTATTTAACTTATTCGAAAATCACTGAATATAGAGACCAAACGCAATCCCATTGTTGAAGTAAGTTAACAGGTAAACTATTCTGGTCAAAAGGAAGATTTGACGCGATGGTGTTGTAGTAGAATCCCATTAATCCAGAGAGAGTCAGATTCGAATTAGATCTGGTTCGAATTCATTTGAAGGGATACCACTAAACCTGGTGCAATGATGATCCTTCATGCGTGGGAGAATGTAACATTTCGGAAATACTTGCCAATGGGGAATTAAATTAAGTCTGATTTTGTTAAGTTAGCATAACCGTTCCGTGGCTTAAATGTTATTTGGGTTACGGAGGGTATATATATATATATATATATATATATATATATATATATATATATATATATATATATATATATATATATATATATATATATATATATATACATATATATATATATATATATATATATATATATATATAAATATATATATATATATATATATATATATATATATATATATATATATATATATATATATATATATATAATGTGTCTGTGAGTGTGTAGTGTGTGTATGTATGTCTGTGGTCGTACGAATGTATGTTTACAGACGTGATTTTGTGTGGAAAATCGTGAGAATATGCACGTGGAAGTTCGTTTGCGTGTGTGCTCATTTGTTGTTGTTGTTGTTGTTTTTATTTTTGTTGTTGCTACTATCTGGAATTTAAAGCGTTTAATAAAGTAACTGTCTTAATGTTTTTTTTTTTATGACTAAATTGTAAAATGAGAGAAATGATCGCAAAATGTAAATCAAGTCACAAGGTTAGCTGTTTAGTCTTTCTCCAGACCCGAAATAAGATTGATTCCCTGAAACTTAATGACTCGAGATAATTCAACGTTAATAAGAGAAGGTATTACTGATCAATGTAACATGGATTATTGCACTGAATTTTTCTTAACAAAAACTGTGCTTTAGTGATATCAGGGGATTAATATATACATGTTTTAGTGAAGCTTTCCAACTCAGAAAAAAAGAGGTCTCAAGTTTATATTTTGAAAAGTGACTTGAAAAGCACCTTCTTAAAGAAATCGCGACAGGACAATGTAGAGTGAAGGGATGTAGGCTCTAGACCCTAGAGCCTTCATCCCTTACTCCTAGAGTCTAGAGTAGGGAGGAGTTCAACTCCTTTTTGATAAAACCCAAATATGGAAAACAACAAATGCAGCATTCTGATATGAATTTTTTAGATAAAGCAAGTAAATTTCCACGTCATTTCTAGATTTGATAATACTTTAGATCAGTATTACCATATATCTACATATCAGGGCAGTGCCATCATTTGGACTAATTATTAAAAGGAAGAGATTAACA
This sequence comes from Palaemon carinicauda, assembly GCF_036898095.1. Classification (NCBI taxonomy): domain Eukaryota; kingdom Metazoa; phylum Arthropoda; class Malacostraca; order Decapoda; family Palaemonidae; genus Palaemon; species Palaemon carinicauda. Next base: position 26,874,302 of record NC_090735.1, read on the forward strand.
AACCGATGAATCAAGATTGAATCTTATATAGCTAGCCAGATTAAATTCAGACAGAAAAAATACTATTTATATTTATGCTAAAATGTAAATAAAACTAAATAAATAGTATATATATTGGCTAAAAATAAATAAATTATGAGGGATACATAAAAAAAGTTGCAAAACCAATATATGAAAAATTCCAAAAGTTTAAGAGCACTTGGAAAGAAAAAAATATTTATATTAATGCATCAATGATAAAATATAAGTAAAATAAAATAAAGAGTAAATATATTGGATAAAAATTAATAAATTATGAGGTAAAACAAAACGCCTCGAAACCAAGATATGAAAAATTCCAAAAGTTATGGAGCACCCTCCAATTATTCGATGCGTTTGTAATCTCTCTACCATCACCACTCTCACGTAATCCCTGCCTGAAATACCTGGCCAAGGGAATCAGTTCCCTTCAACATAGAATTCGGTGCCAAGGAATATAAAATAGATTTAAATATTTCATTTATTATTCTAATTAGTCCCCATTAGGCATCTCCATTCGTCGTGTTATCACATTTGACTCTATCAAGTAGGCTGCCGTGTTCAAGTGACCCTGGTGATTATGTAAACGACATTATAACGATATTATTGTTTGATGGAAATTATTTGGAATAATTTAAGGAAACATAGAAGGAAATGTTATATAAAAATGGTAGTGGTCAACGTAGGGATACCAACACACACTCACTCTCACGCACATATATACATACACACACACATATAGATATATATATATATATATATATATATATATATATATATATATATATATATATATATATATATATATATATATATATATATATATATATACACACACACATATACATATATATATATATATATATATATATATATATATATATATATATATATACACATAAATATTTAACATGTATACACACGTACATATATATATATATATATATATATATATATATATATATATATATATATATATATATATATATAAATATATATATATATATATATATATATATATATATATATATATATATATATATATATATATATATATGTGTGTGTGTGTGTGTGTGTGTGTGTATATATATATACATATATATGTATATATATACACATATATATATATATATATATATATATATATATATATATATATATATATATATATATATATATATATATAAATGTTTGTTTGTAAATATTTTTGTACAAGCATGAGATGGGGAACTTCTGAAAAACAAAATGGTATTGTGAAAAACAAAATGCCACTTTCTCTAAAAAAGAAAATTATTCTATCAGATGATCTTACCAGTTTCAACTTATGCATTAGAAACTTGGAGACTAATTATAGCCTTAGGGCATAGCTAGTTTCAATTAAAAGAGCTCTTTAAAGAATAATGATGAGAATAACACTAATAGACAGAAAAAGAGCAACATGGATGCGAGAGCAAACTAAAGCGGAGGATATTTTAAAAACATATAAGAAAAAGATATAGATAAGGACAGGATTTATAATGAGAATGACAGATAATAGATGGACAGTAAGAAAAACAGAATGGGTCCCTAGAGATTGCAAAAGAAGCAGGGAAAGGAAGAGAAAACGCTGGATTGACGAAGTAAGAATGTTTGCGGGTGTGAACTTGCATACAAAGACCATACAGAAACGCATGTGGAAGGACATGTTAGGCCTTTGTTCTGCAGTGGACTTGTAACGGCTGATGACTGTGGA
>NC_090735.1:26883551-26891051 GCF_036898095.1 Palaemon carinicauda
TATATATATATATATATATAACAGATTTTGAGCGAAGCGAAAAATCTATTTTTGGGTGAGATCACCATGTCGTCCTGCTGGAATTTCCTAAGGTAGCTTCTATATAATACAGTGATATTCCCAGAAAATTACCCTTCGGGTCCCAGAGTTCTAACTCCTGGAGCGAATATCCTTAAATTTCCTCAAGGATATCGCGTATATCAGAGGACGTATTCTTGACACGTCACATAGCAATCTTCGCCCCGAACGCTTCGAGGGGGGGACGTGGCAAAAGAATAGAAGGGTGCCGTAACAAGGTTACCCCCGTTTCCGTACTACTATTGACAACCACCCCAGCGCCATTCCCAGGATGGCGTACATTCCTTGTAGCATTGAGCGTGGAGCTACAGATACAGTAGATCAGGGAGGGAACTGTGAAGATCTTTTCTTTTAAGAAAGAAGGCTGGGTTCATCAGGACGACATGGCAATCTCACCCAAAAATTGATTTTTCGCTTCGCTCAAAATCTGTTTTTTGGGCTCAAGCCATGTCGTCCTGATGGAAGTATACCAGAGCATTAATGTATCTGTGGATTTTCATCAGTGCCTAACCTTGGGACAACCTTTCTATGATCATTTGGATCAATCGAGACAAATGACGTTACCGTTATCCGTCATTATCACTAATCATCTCCAATGTTAGTGCTTCCTGCCCCCTACAGGGAAGAGTCATTCTAGACGGTAGAAAGGGGGGTCTCAAGGTAAGCATACATTGTATGGACAAACATAAGAATACACCAGATGAACAAAACGTCTCGTAGTTTGTGAAAATTACCAAATACTTAACAGTGTTTCTTAATTCTATTGTTTGTGAGCATACAAATATATAAAAGTACATACTTTGGACTTTAAACATGCAAAGATTCAGTTCTCCTGTTTCTGAGAACTGAATGTGGCCCTCATCCCTAGAGAGGGCCACTATTTCACTAACTCTAGCCCCTGAGGCTATAGCGAACAGAAAAATAACCTTTTGGGTTAGATCCTTAAGCGAACAATTTTCATTGTTCAAGGATGAGGCATAATGTAGGACCTTGTCCAAAGACCAAGAGATGGGCTTTGGAGGTGCAGCAGGCCTAAGCCTCGCACATGCCTTCGGGATCTTATCAAAGATCTCGTTCGCCAAGTCTACTTGAAAGGCATATAGAAGAGGTCTAGTCAAGGCTGACTTGCACGTAGTTACTGTGTTGGCCGCCTAACCCTGGTTATGAAGATGGATAAAGAAGGACATGCAGAAGTTCATTGAAATCTCTCTCGGTCCTTTTGCTTTTACGAAAGCAACCCACTTTTTCCATGATGACTCATATTGTCTTCTAGTTGACTTAGACTTGTATTCCTCTAAGAATTCTATATTGCCTTTTGAGATCCCACATCTTTTCTTAACCGCTAGGGCAAGAAAATCATGCAATGAAGGGTTTGGGTTCTCTATAATAAATTGAAGGCAACTAATCTCTGAACCTTCTGGAGTTGTCCCGTCTGGAAGGATCTCAGCATGTTGAGGACTCTCAGCAGGTAATTGGACGGGATGAACTGGAAATCCTAAGTCTATCCCTTCCATTTCAGAGACAAGATGTTTATCATTTAAATTAGAGGATCCTCGTATGGGGATACATATAAAGGTAGTTCCTTTACAGCGCTCGTAATGAAGAGGTCGGATTGCAGTTCGGGGACTTGTTCCTATCTGGGAGAGGATAGGTCTGCGTCCGTGGACCATTCTAACTCTATCGGCCTGAGTCTGAGTAGAGCATCCGTTATCACATTGCGGATTGGTTGTATGTGAACTGCTAACAGGTGCCATTCTTTTAGGTAAGGGATGGCTAACTACACTTAAACTGTATGAGACGTTTCCTAGCATCGTCGATTGCAGCGTCTCGTTATCGCTTCGGAGTCCCAGATCAGCTGTAGACAATCTGATCTGCTTGGAGAGAGTTTCCCTACTCATGACTGGACCAACATGGTCTTGAGATTTTCGGGCTTTGACCTTTGTTAGGGAAGCGATTAAGGAAGGACCGCTATCGGTCTTTTTAGGCCTCTTCGAGCGTTTGATGCTTGTTTTTTCCAGGTTCCCAGCGCATCTTGCCGCCGTGCTCTTAGCATAGGGCCTACCTTTATTGCGAACTGGAGAGAGAACAGGGTTCCTCCCAGATCTTGTTTTGGGAATCTGAAATTTATCTTTCATCCACGATGTTCTGGGGACCGGATCATTTTTTCGGATGTTCATAGACCAGCCACCTTGGGTGCTGCCCACCCCAGCCTCTTGTCCAGGAACAATGTTGCCTGAACCTTTCTTAGGCTTAAATATTGCATGACTGTGTCTGCAAATTTCATGAAGGCAGCTAAGACTCTGTCTAGTCTGACGAGTATCTTCCCTAGGAAGTACGTTACTTTGTGTAACCTGAATCTTAGATAGGAGGGGAAAGGGTGATTGACTGGAAGCTTCTGATAGACGACTTTCAGGTCTGGTAAAACTATAGGCACCCTTTTCTGCAGCGGGGTCCTTATGTTCAGGAGGATAAAACTCCTGGACTCGTTGTTCCCTTTGGACTTGTTGAGTGGCGATAAGTCCTGAATGACTCTGAATTTTCTTGAGTCCTTCTCGTAAACAAACAACGGCTTTCCCTGGAATTCGGTGGACTAAAGTTTCCTTACCACCTGTATGCTCTAGAGGAGGAGTAGAGGAAATAGTGGTAGAGATATCTTCACCTCTCAACTTAGTCCCATCTTGATTAGGCCATGGACCCAAGGATCAAAGTTCCAGCGATCCTAAAGGAATCTCCCTCCTACTAGAAGCATTCCTATGCTTCGACTGATCAGTAGGAATCTTTTTTCGACCATCTGTCTGTGATGTCTCGGTCACTACAACTGTGGATCGTTGTTGAACCGCTCGAAATGGATGTCCAGACCTCTCCATCTTCCTTTTTGGTTGGGGACCCACAACCTTAGAAGATTCTCTTTTTGAAAAGATGCCCCACTTTTGGAGAAGTCCTACTTTCTCCGTAGAGGCGTTCTTAATCGCTTCCTTGAGTACCTCGTCAGGAAAGAGGTCTTTACCCAAGATGTTGGAAGATATTAGCTTTCTTGTATCGTGTTTCGCTGTTGTGTTAGCTAACACAAACTCCCTACATGATCTTCTAGCCTTTATAAAGGCATAAAGGTCTTTTACCAAAGTAGCCATATGAAGTTTGGCTAAAACCTTATGTATGTCTGGGGTATCTTGATGAGCCGAACAGAACTCTATGTAGTTCTGTAGAGATAAGGAGGCTGCAAGTCTCTCCTTTGTTTCTTGTTCACCCTGTAAGAGAAACTCAGATAATTTTGGAAGATTTTCCTAAAATTGTCGACTGGCGATATCCGCCTCAAGTCTTCCTACTGAAAAGGTGAAATGGGCCTCCTTCCAGTTCTTCTCCTGTCTGGGAAATGCTAGTGACAGAGGCTCGCACTCTTTGAGTGTAGGACACGGTTTACCTGTCTCTATTGCCTTAGTGACATATTTGAAAGCCTTCTCCGTAAAGGGGAATGAAATTGAAGCAGGAGCAAGGAAGGAAGAGTGCTTGTTACCCGGTGTGGATACCTTCGACACCGAGTAACCCGCCTTTTCTATGCAGCTTGATAGGATAGCCTGTGCTTTATCATTGTCGAGAATCATAACCTCCTTTGATTCCGTTCCTTTTCCTGATGTTGGTTCATCCCTCAGTCTAATGAAACAGTTCGGGAAAGCGTCAAAGCTTGGCCAGAACTGGATTTTGTCCAAAGGAACAGCACCCATCTTCTCCGAGATGTAGAGTTTGCCGTTTAAAATCGGCATTTGCTCCGCAAACCTCCAGGGATTGGTTGTGGAGCTTGTCAGAAGGTCTTGATCTACGAGTCTTTTGTACGACCCTTTAGGAGCGACAAGTGGAGCTTTGCCAAGCTCAACCTTGCATTTCGCATCCTGCTGCTTTGTGCTCTGTTTGCACAAATTTTCTATTAGATTCTTGACTTGGGCCATAACTGGTTGATTCCATCTAAAAGAGGGATAAAAGGCGGAGATATCGATGTCGTTGGCTCATGAGCCTGTTGGGACGGAGGCAATTCTAACCCGACATTCTCCCCTTCTTCCCGTGGGCGCTTTTTGCCCTCCTTCCCGAAGGTTATCTGGCCATCGGGAAACGTACCTCGTGTCTGGGGTACCACTATTTCCTTACTCGCTGTTGGAAATAGTAACCTACGCATCTTGTCATTAGGCAGGTCAGGTCCCGGAGAGATTTTCTGAAAGCCTCTCACCCAGTTGCGTAATTTGAAACGAGCTGCATCCCTAGTTTCCACCGACTTGGGATTCTTGAAACCTTCGGACAATAGGGCCCGACATACTTTGCAGGCCTGCGGGTTCCAATACTGCAGGTGACCGGAAATAAGAGTGCAGGGGGCATGAAACCTGCATGCATTATGTCCGTAAAAATACTTACTCTTAGTTTTGCAGAAGACTGCAACACATGACATCTGGCGTTCCTCCTGTAAAGAAAGGAAAAAAAAGTTAGTATACGATTGATTAACTCACTGATAATCAATAAGTCAAAAGTCATATCTGACAGAATAGCTCAGGATAGCAAGCTATAAAGGGATAGTAGGAGACACATACTTGTGTATCCCTTGCAAGCAAATGCTGGTACCTCCCCTCAGTATCAAGTGATAGGAATTTCCTTTCGAGGGAATTCCAACTGAAAAAGGGGTTTTCTAACCCCTAGGGATAGGGAAGTGTATACTTCATTGTCTCATTCATACTAAATACTGTGGGGTATAGAAGACCGATTTCTCAGTCAGCTTAACGAAGAAACACTATTCTTTCAGTGTAAGAGCGGCTGCAGCATAAGCTCACATGAGGATACCCAAGATATGCTAGAAATAGTTACTGTATAATCATATCGTAGTTTTCTATTTGCAGTATACACTATATTGCAATATACTGGCTACTGTATAATTATATATAGTATGGAAAGGAAAAACATATATTTGTATATATCCCACCCAACTTATTTGCTGTGACCCCCCTTACAAAATTAAAACGTAGAGTTTCCTAATCATGGAGACTCGAGGATAAGGGCTCTGCCCTTTAAGGGTTAGGAGTGTAATCTCCAGTCCTTAAAATTATAATATTGCAGGGTAATCTGAAGACTGATTATTAATCAGAATATTGAAGAATTAAATTCTTTCAATATGAGATTGGGTTCCACAAATATTTGGGTAGGATTTTCAGATATATTGGAAAAGCACTACTAGCATAAAATCTACAGAAGCTTTCTATTTACAGTATATCCTATACTGTAAAATACTAACTATCTCTATAAACATATACTATAGTACAGCCAGCATGCCGTCAGCATAGCTAGCTAATGCTAGCACATCTAACCTGCTAGCAATAAGAAAAAGAGATAGCATGGAGAACAGGCTAACTAATACTGTATATATATACAGTAAAAGGGGTGTAAAAGTCTACTATTACTACCTTCTCCAGAAAGAAGGTTCAAATGGAAGGGGAGAATATAAAATTCAAGCTTCCATCCACCTACAGTACTGACGCTGGCAAGGATCTGTCTAAACCTTGCCGGCTGGCACCGCTGGCCAGTACTGCCAGCCGGCCGGCAGTACTAGTACAGTCGGCGTGCTGCCGGTTGAGCAGGACCCATTCTGTGCCGGCCTGGTAGGCAGCACCCCGGCAGTAGCCACTGTAGCTAGCAGTTCAAGAAAGAACTGAAGAACCTTTATAAACAGAAGGGACTTCCCACTTACAGCCAACATGGCCAGCAGCTGCCCTAGTTGCCTTCCAGCAGTCACCATGACTGCCGGCCGGCAGCAGCCATGATTGCCGGCCGGCAGCAGTCTCTACTGCCGGCCGGCAACAAAAATGGCCGGCAGCTCACAGCTGTCATTACTGCTGGCCGACAGATGTTAAGACTGCCGGCCGGCAGCTATCAACTGAAAGAGGAGGAGTCTGGTTGATCCCGGCAACCCACCGGTAACAGTAGGGTTGCCGGGATCGCCAACATAAAGGGATAGAAGGGAAGGGAAAGAGGGTCCTGAGAAAGGTACAGCAGGAGCCGGCCTTAGCCTGAGCCTGTCCTTCCCCACCTAACAACTCTGTTCCTGTATTAGAAATATCCCAGGCGGCTAAAGAATTCTATTCCCTAGCCTAGGGATAGATTAATACTTAGCCTAGGGATAGATTAATACAAATAAGAGGTTGGTAGCACCCTCGCCACCACCTTGAAAGGAAAGGAAACGGGGTTGAAGTGCTAGTGTCCCCTAAGCATAAGAAGAATCTATTCCTCAGCCTAGGATCCACTAACACAGGACTAGTCTGCTAGGTCACAGGAAGAAGGGTCATATCGTACAGACCCTTCAGGAGTGGCTTAGGGAGGTCTAGCCTCCTATGTCGGTAGCCTAACGTAGCAAAAGAATTCTATTCAACTTGCCAGGTAGCTACCGACCACAGACTAAAAACTCTAAGATTCTGGCCAAAACCCCAAAAACCTGCATCTGCGGTTACGGAGGAAGGCCAGAAAAACCGTAGGAAAGTCATGCCTGAATTAAAAATTCGAGGCCGACCCGCTAAGGTTGTAGCTAGAGGCTACGCTCAGAGGGAAGAGGGATTACCCTTAAACTCCCTTTTTGAGAGGGGTAAAGTTCATCCAATTAAAAGAGATATCTATCTCTGCCTAATTGAAATCACCGTACACAAGGGTAACCGGGGAGTGTCTAACGTATAATAACACGCCTAGGATAGAAACCTAGGCGAGACAAGATCTCGGTTACCTCACTCACCGAGACTCTAACTATACGATCGACATGGAAAGGAAAAATATGCACAATGTAAATATCTTTACAAGAATATATTGCCTAAATAGCTACATAATAGAATAATTAATTAATGAAATATGAAGCTATTTAAAAACCAGGAGGTCGTTCTGCTAACTAAATAACATGCCCAACGAACGACAGCGCTCATAGCGCCTCCGGTACAGGCTAGCTCTAAACACAATAAATTACTCAAATTTCACTCTGAAAAGGAAGCTAAAAAACTATTCATTGTAAAGACCCAATACTCAACTTTCCGAAGGCGAAAGAAGTCGGAGAATGCATAATAAATCCTTGAAAATCGATCGAAAAGTTAGATCAACAGGGAACACCACTAAGCGAAATCGCTACAAAATTAGGAATGTCCGCCATCCTGGGAATGGCGCTGGGTGGTTGTCAATAGTAGTACGGTAACGAGGGTAACCTTGTTACGGCCCCCTTATATTCTTTTGCCACGTCCCCCCGTCGAAGCGTTAATACTGTTTTGGGGCGAAGATTGCTATGTGACGTGTCAAGAATACGTCCTCTGATATACGCGATATCCTTGAGGAAATTTAACGATATTCACTCCAGGAGTTAGAATTCTGGGACACGAAGGGTAATTCTCTGGGAATATCACTGTAGTATATAATATA
>NC_090735.1:26896051-26908551 GCF_036898095.1 Palaemon carinicauda
AGGAATGGATATTTTTAACAGAAAATGCTGTGAATTCTTCATATGCTATCGGAAGTAACCTGAGTTTGCTTATGAAAGTGTTCAGTATTTCCCTTCTTCATCAGAATACATGAATATCAAGTCATGTCCCTGTAAAAGTGACCAAGGTAACAATCATCAGTATAGTTAAGGTTGGCGAGACGAGTTTGGGACAGCGCTGCCAAATTGATTTCCTTGAATGGAGAATATCATTATTCATTGCAGATTTAAATAATTGAGGGAGTAATAGTTATATGCCAGAAGTTGCATGACTAGGGTGTAATTTGATGTTTTTATAATAAGCGTAATCAACATAGAGATATCGAATAATGAAAAGAAAATGGTCACAATTTTGTGTCTTCGCCATGCCTGGTTGTGTTGCGTCATACAACTGAGAATTCGTGTTTGTGAATAAGGGCGTTCCAGAGTGTAAATCAGTTATAAAATAAACCTTATCATCATTTCATTAGTAAATGTATGCATGTCATTGAAGATGTTTCTTGGTTCATTATATGTTAAAAGAATGCATTAAGTGTGTGTGTTTGTGTGTGTTTGAGTGTGTGTATATATATATATATATATATATATATATATATATATATATATATATATATATATATATATATATATATATATCTTTGCCAGTAACGGCCATGGTTTTCCTAAATTAATGATAGGCCAATCGTGAATATAAATGCCGAATCTGAGAGAGAGAGAGAGAGAGAGAGAGAGAGAGAGAGAGAGAGAGAGAGAGAGAGAGAGAGAGAGGTCACTTACAAGTCAGGGATGCTGATGATCGCTGCAAATGAATCAGAAGAGATGGGTACACCTATAACAATAAGAGCCAATGTTCATCTATATAGTTGAGGTGTTGATGTTTTATTAGGCTATTAAAGATATATGATAATTGTTTGTCAACATTTATTTTTATTAGTACGAATATTGATCGTGATGTTTTTGAGGAATTTTGTGTTGAGCAGAGATTTGAAGATGATAGTTTGGAGAGACGGAGATATAAGTATACATGATTATGTTTCCGGGATTAATGAGAATATAAATAAAGTTTTTCTTTATACAAAAGATTGTTTCAAAGATAGGTTTTTTGTAACAATATAAAAGTGAGTTTAAATCGTTGCCAATAAATGTTTCCCTTTTCGGATGTCAAGAAAGGTTAATCGAGATATTTTTCAATGTATTAAAAAGTTTTTTCACATAAGCAACAGATACCCTATGATCTATAGCAATAGGAATAAATGTTAGGCTGGTCAAAACAGTCAAATGTTTATCATTATTTCTATCGTTCATAGGTTCAAGTCCTTGGCCTGCCAGAAATATTTATCATTAAAGTAATTTCCCTAATGGTTCGAGATCCCAAGGCAGAGCGAATTCGATAGGAAAGGGTATTTATAAGTTATTTGAATAGATGAAATAATACACGAGATTTATTCAATGTAAATATCAACCACAATGATATTTAATATCGAATTCTACCCTTTGAAATATATATACACTGGAAATTCATTATGATAAATGGTTCTGGCTGGGCAAGGATTCGAACCTATATCCTGAGCAGAAACAATGCCTGCATCGACGACTTTACTAATCGGGCTATCAACAGTGAATAAACTTCATTTTAAGTCCACTGTACATACACCTGTCGAATTCAGGAACCTGTTTTTACACTTGAAAGCAACCCATCTCCACCATGACCGCTGACTAGTGAGTTTGCAACACGTGGTTATTATAATAGATATATATCACTAATACACGGTATTTTAATCAATGTAAATATCAACCACAAAGTCATTCATTATCGAATTCTACTCTTGTGAATGTATATTCACTGGAAATTCTTTTATGGTAAATGCTTCTGGCCCGGCAAGGATTCGATCCTATGCCCTGCCTGAGCCGAAACAATGCCTGTATGGATGACTTTACCAATCGAGCTATCAATTCATTTCAAGTCCACTGTAAATATAACTGTCGAATTCAGGAGTCTGATCTTAGACTTGAAATCAACCTATCAGACACCTCACCGCCAGACCCTTTTCAAACTTTAGACACACCCCCCCCCCAGAAAACTCTCTCACTCCCCAGTTCACTCCTCTCAGCCTGACGAGGGATTAGCCGAGTTTGATTGTGTACCCTTGTCCGTTATCATCCACAAATGAAGCTTCTTATGCTGAATCTCCTACTCTCTCTCTCTCTCTCTCTCTCTCTCTCTCTCTCTCTCTATATATATATATATATATATATATATATATATATATATATATATATATATATATATATATATATATATATATATATATATATATGTGTGTGTGTGTGTGTGTGTGTGTGTGTGTGTTTGTATGTGCGTGTGTATGTGTGTGTACGCGAAATGGTAGCCAAATTTAACCAGTGAATTTAATTCATAATCAAATCACTCCTATTGCTCTCAGTACAAAATTTTATTCCCGACCCAATTTCTATTCATCCACCAAATTTTAACCGTCTGTTGATACGATGACGTAATGACGCCGGAAAATATTCATTGCCATAACGCGAATTGCCGCGATGATTACGCAATAAAGCTGTTTCTTATTCATTTACGCCTCACTTATTGATACATTTATTTGAAAGAGGCTGCATCCACGTGAAAAATTTTCTATTTTACACAATTTGCGTATTTGAAAAAAAATCCTCTAACATAATTATTATATTTTTCATGAATTTCTAAAGTAATATTTCCGATATATTTTTAAATTCACTTGCATCACTTTCATTCCAGTTTTTTTTTTTTTTTTTTTTTACATTAGTATTTTTTATTCATTATCATCTCACTTACTAATACATTTATTTGTAAGAGGCTGCATCCACGTGAAAATTTACAATTCTACACAATTTGCGTATATGAAAAAAAACTCAAACATATTTATTATAAATTTATTCTTCTTGAATTTCTAAAATAATATTTCGTATTTTTATTTTTAATTTACGTTCATCACACATTTTATATCATTTTTAGCATTCCATTTTTTTTTTTTCAATATCAGTACAAAGTTCAATCTTTTGTCAATATAATGCAACAATCAAGAAACCATAATCTGTTATAGTTTGAACGTACCAATTAAAAAAAAAAAAAAAAACTTACGTTCGCGAACGTCACTTTTCGGCTAAACCCATATGAGCTGTACCTCACCCCGAATTTTGCATGAGTATAAGAGCCAAAGGGCTAAGTAGTATCCGTGTCACCCGGTTCAAGACAAGAAACGGATTTTGAGCGAAGCGAAAAATCTATTTTTGGGTGAGATGGCCATGTCGTCCTGATGGAAGTTCCTATAGGGTAGCTTCCTAGGGTATATTACAACTACGGCGATATTCCCAGAGAATTTACCTTAAGGTACCAGAATTCTAACTCCTGGAGCGAGTATCCCTCGTGAAAGGGATATCGCGACATATCAGAGGACGTATTCTAGACACGTCACATGGCCATCTACATCCTGGACAGAGATTTCGTCTCGTAGGAGGTGATTGACGAGATACGAATTCGGGAAAGAAAAAGGGGGAGCCGCTCCCAAGGCTTCCCTATCCCCCGATTCGTATGCGTGCCTGGCGCCAATCCTGGCGCCATCTGTATTCCTTGTAGCGTACACGAGGTGCTACAGATACTGTATGTAGGGAGGGGTCCTACAGCCCTTTCTTAGAAAGGCAAGGGCGGGTCCATCAGGACGACATGGCCATCTCACCCAAAAATAGATTTTTCGCTTCGCTCAAAATCCGTTTTTTGGGCTCAAGCCATGTCGTCCTGATGGAAGTGTACCAGAGCATTACTGTATCTGTGGATTCTCAGAACGTGCCGTACTCCCCGGAGGTAATTTTTTCCCGGTCGACTAGACCTAGAGACTATAAACTATGTTAGAGCTTCCTGCCCCCTACAGGGAAGAGTCCTACTAGACTCTGGAAAAGTCTCGAAGAGTACATATATCTATGTATGAATACCAGGCAAGCTAATATAGTGGTCTCGCCCTATATTAATTAAAGCATAGTTTGTAAAGGACCACTGCGTCAATATGAAATATCGACCAGTTTTCCGCACAATACTTGTATTGGACAAAGGTTTTATATCCGCATAGAAGGAAAACCAATGCAATATAGCTTGCATAAAGGAACAATTCTATTAGAATTATCCCAGATAAGGTACATAGAATGAATGCTCAATTATACCAATAAATTGACACAGGTGAAGGAGACGCAAGGTACTCAAGAACCAGATTATTGACAGGCAATAAATAGACAGGTTAACCACAATATATATATATATATATATATATATATATATATATATATATATATATATATATATATATATATATATATATATATATATATATATATATATATATATATAAGAAGAGGATAACCTTAAACTTTAAGCATAAGTATGATAGTAAACAGAGCTTGTTTGTCTGAAAGAAAAAACATTAGATGCCACTTTCAAGATACCGAGGTATCAAAGTCATAAAAGCCTGTATTACAAATCAATGACATTAGCGTTAGAAACGCTCGGCACACATGTCTGCACTTATGCTAGGTTCACCTTCGGAAATGGAACAGTCTGGATGGGCAACACAGTGCCCTCACTTAGTTTGTAGTACAGTATGTAACTACACACTCACCCTGGAATTAATCGTCCCAATTAAGACCACTGTTCCTCTCAGAGTTAAACAGTAGGGTTAACACCGCGACCCACTGCTACCACAGATCTCTTTTAGTTCCTCTACTTGCTTCGCATAGTGGCGAAAGAACACTCTGGAAGACTTCAAGCCAGTGTATGAACGGAGATGTTCAAAATCCATACAATTAAAAAAATTTAAGAATGAGGCAACTTTCCTCGGATCGTGACCTGCGGGTGTATTGTCAGGATCCGCTCTGCGAATAAAATATGTGATTTTCGCTCTGAGTTGATTCAGAGATAAATTTGAGCCTGATGTTTCTCCCCTGAATAGTTGACCACCCTTGAAGTCTGAAGTTCTATGTAGATAGACCTTTAGGCATTCTACTGGACATAGAGATGCATCTTCTTTCAGAGGGCAGATTCTCCAGGGACCCCACCTGTTGGTGGGTAACTCATTCTTGGCGAGAAACGTAGGATCCGGAAACAGGTTCAGTTCTTCCCCATCCAGGAACTGAACACGACCTGCCTCTCTCGAGAGGCTACAATCTCACTAACCCTGGCCCCGGACGCGAGTGCAAAATAGGAAAATAACTTTTTGTGTCAAATCCTTTAACGCACACTCTTCATTGCTCAACAGAGAAGCGAAATGAAGAACTTGTCTAAAGACCATGAAATGGGCTTTGGAGGTGCTGAAGGTCTGAGCCTAGCACAGGCTTTCGGGACTTTATTAAAGATCTCGTTACCTAGGTTGACCTGGAAGGCATATAGAATGGGTCTTGTCAAAGCAGACTTACACGCTGAAATCATGTTCGCTGCCAACCCTTGACCATGGAGGTGGGGAAAAAAGATAAGCAGAAGTCTGTCAAGATCTCCTGCGGAATCTTCGCCTTGACAAAAGGCCACCCATTTTCTCCAAGATGACTCATATTGCCTTCTAGTAGATTTGCACTTATATTCCTCAAGGAAGTCTATACTGGCTTTCGAAATCCCGAAACGCTTTCTCACCGCTAGGGAGAGAAAATCATGAACTGCAGGGTCCGGGTTTTCTGTAATGAAGCGCAGACAGTTGACTTCTGGACTCGCCAGGTCAGAACTGGATCTGGTAGTGGTACAAACTTCAGCTACAGTTCCAATGCCAGGAGGAACCACACGCTGTTCGGCCACTTGTGGGCCACTATTGCCGCTACCCTTTGAAGGATCTCAGTTTGTTGAGGACCCTCAACAGAAGGTTGTGAGGAGGGAACAGATAAATCTTGGACCATCTGTTCCAGTCGAGGGACATCGCGTCCACTGCTTCCGCTAAGGGGTCCTCGTACGGGGCACGTACAGGGGCAACTTCTTGTTGTCTTTCGTCGCAAAGAGGTCTATCTGCAGTTCTGGGACTGATTCAGAATGAAGGAGAATGATCCTGCGTCTAAGGACCATTCCGACTCTATCGGTGTGAACCTGGATAGAGCGTCCGCTGTCACATTGCGGACTCCTTGAAGGTGAACTGCCGACAGGTACCACTTCTTCTTTTCCGCCAATCGGAAGACGGCCAACATCACCTGGTTGAGAGGTGGTGACCTGGATCCTTGTAGATTCAAGTATCTCACAACTACCTCGCTGTCTATCACCACTTTATGTGGAACGAATGACGCGGGGGGACTTTCTTTAAGGTAAGGAGCACTGCCCTAGCTTCTAAAAAGTTTTATGAGAAAGGTCTTGAATAGCCTGGACCAAGTCCCCTGGACTTTTTTCCGATGAGAGTGACCTCCCCATCCCTCCTTCGAGGCGTCTGAGTGAATCGTCACCGACGGGGGAGGTGGCTGAAGAAGAACCTGACTTCTTTAGATGTCTGGCTTGGGACCAAGGCCTGAGAAGAGTACTTAGCCGAAGCGGCTGGTCTTCTCAGATCTCTTCACGCGTTTGATGCAAAACTTCTCCAAACTCCGATTGCATCCTTTAGCTGTGCTCTTAGCACTGGGTCTGTCACCGAAGCAAACTGGAGAGAGCGCAGTACTCTCTCCTGCTCGTGTCTTGATATCCTTTCGGAATCTTGAAGTCTCTTGACAGAACCCGCTATCTCCTTCCTTTTCTTCGCCGGGGTGGAGAAACGGTGTGACAAAAGGTCCCAGTGGATCTTAGCCACTGGAACTTTTGAGATGGAGAAAGTCGAGACTTTTTCTGTTGATCTTGAAGCCTAGGTACTCTAGGAACTGGATCACTTGACTGGAAGCTTGCAAGCATTCTGTCTCGGATGCTGCCCACACCAACCAGTCGTCCAGGTAGGCTACTACCTGAATTCCCTTTAGGCAAAATTGTTTGAGAGCTACGCTCGCAAGCTTCGTAAAAATCCTTGGGGCTATGTTTAGCCCGAATGGCATGGCTCCGAAGGCGTATAGTCTTCGTTGTAGCCTGAACCCTAGGTAGGGGGAGAGTCGATGGCTAATTGGAATGTGCCAGTAGGCGTCTGACAAGTCTATAGAGACGGAATATGCCCTCTTGGGCAGTAAGGTCCTTATGTGTTGCAGTGTTAGCATTTTGAATTTGCAATTCACTATGAACTTGTTAAGTGGCGACAAGTCCAGAATGACTCTGAGCTTTTCCGAGTCTTTCTTGGGAACACAAAACAGCCTCCCTTAGAAATTGATGGGCTTCACCCTTTTTCTCCAACAGTTCTTGAACGTACTCCTCCATAACGGGGGTGGAGTGTTGGAAAAACCGAAGGTACGGGGGTGGAGTGCTGTACCAGCTCCCGCCCAGTCCATTCTTGAGTAGGCTGGGGGCCCAGGGATCGAAGGTCCACCGATCCCGAAATTTCAGAAGTCTCCCTCCTACCGGTATCACCTCACTTGGACTGCCGTCCTGAGGTCTTGCCTTCCTGACCACGACCACCCCTGAATCCCCTTCCCCTTGAGGGGCGTCTAGACGAGCCTCTGGCTGCTCCTCTAGGCTTTGCTCGAAAGGAAGTAGACTGCCCTTCGAACGCTGGGGTGAATGCCGTGGACTGTGTCGACACGGCCTGGGGTACCCACTGAAAGGTGGTCGGGGTTTGTGCCACGATCTGGGGCACTGGGGGCAATGGCAATTGCAGTTGCTGTTGCTGTCTAAGAGGCTTGGCTGGCCGAGACGGTAGCCTAGTCCTCATAGTCTTCCTCTTTGGTTGAGGACCCTCATCCAGGGAAGACTTTCTTTTGATAGCCAGGCCCCACTTCTGGAGAAGGTTTCTATTCTCCAAGGCGGCTTTATCAACAACTTCTTTGACCAAGTCGGTAGGGAAAAAGGTCTTTTCCCCAAATGTTGGAGGAGATTAGTTTCTTTAGCTCGTGCCTCACCGTAGCCGAAGTAAACACGAACTCCCTACAAGCTCTCCTTGCCTTGACGAAGCCATAAAGGTCCTTCGTCACTGTGGCCAGATGAGGCTTGGCCACTACCATGAACATTTCATGGACCTTGGGGTCACTTGCCATCGTCTCGAGAGTAGTCTGAAGAGACATTGAGGCAGTCAGTCTTTCTTTTGTATCGAACTCACTTCGCAAAAGAAAGTCAGACAGCTTAGGGAGGTCCTTGCCGAACTGACGTCCGGCAATATCAGCCTCCAACTTTCCCACTGAGAACGTAAGATGGACGTCCTTCCAGTCTTTGTGGTCCATAGGCAGGGCCAGCGACAAGGGTTTACACTCCTCTAGGGAGGGGCAAGACTTGCCGGCCTCGATTGCTTTTAGTACAGCCAGAAACCCTTTCTGTAAAAGGGGGAAGGCTCTAGTAGGCGAGGACACAAAGGAAGGGAGCTTCCTATTCAATGCAGCTACCTTTGAGTTAGAGAAGCCCCTCTCTTTCATCGAGGATGAAAGTAGAGCTTGAGCCTTAGCATGGTCCATCACTATGACCTCCTTCGGCTCTGTCTCCTCCTTTGAAGCTGGTTCCTTCCTCAGCCGGACATAACAGTCCGGATATGATGCCTTGCTGGGCCAGAATTCCACCCTCCAGGGGAACTGAGCCCAGCTTATCCGAGATGACGATCTTTCCAGTCGTCATTGGCATGTGCTCAGCATACCTCCATGGGTTAGCATCTGAGCACAAGGGAAGGTCTTTCACATTGAGCTTTTTCTGGGGCCCATGTGATTCTGCAAGGCACTGCATTCGCAGTTCCATTGCAGCCGCCTTCTCCTGATTCTCCTTCTGCATTTGTTGGATCATTCCAACAATAGAAGAGAGGGCCTGTCCCAGCTCTACTGGGAGACCGGCCGATGTAGAGGGGCTTGAACTTCATCCTGGGCTTCTGCCAGGAGGTCTTCCTCCTGACACCCGTCCACATCAGACATCCTGTCATTTAGCTGGATGTCTAGCATCGTGACCGCGACTTCAGCATCCACCTGGATCTGAACTTAGGGGATCTCCTCTTGAGGCTGGGGAATCACTGCATCAGCTGATGCCTTAGGGAAAGGATACGCCCTCATCTTCTCACTTGGAAGATAAGGGCCAGAAGTGTTCTTTTGGAAGCCCTTTACCCAGGTACGAAGCTTCTTCCTAGCTATTTAAATGTCTCATTAATCAGGTTAGTGCACACAGTACATACCTGAGGGTCCCAATACCAGAGATCATCCTTGGAGACAGCGTATGCTGCGTGTCACCTACAAAACTCATGTCCGCAGAGGTTCTTGCTGCTGACATTGCAGAAAGCACTTCCCCACTTCGGAGTGTCCTTCTGTAAAGAGAAGAAATTTCCATGAGTATCAAGTGAACTATGTATCACTGGATATGCATAGTATAGCATAACAATTCAGAAAGGAAAGACACACACTTGTGTTTCCCTCACAACCCATTGTTGCAGCCTTCCAGATAATAAAATCAAAAATGGTTTATCTCTTCTACAGTAACCAATGCAAGGTTTCCAGAGGAAACAGGTGGAGCTCACACCTAAGCAATGATTTTAAAATCCTGGATAATAGACAGGGAAGAACTCAGCTTCCTATCTGAGGGCAACAGCAAAGGGATGTGCAAGAAAACACAATAGTGTTAGAAGATACAGTGCTGTACCAAAACCTTTACTATAGTTTTCTTCTTACTGTATATGCTATACAGAAGAATACTAGTACAGTATAGGGGGATGTGTGCCGGCCTGCCTTTGCCGGCCGGCACACACCACAACTAGCTTTAAAGTATACTACTTAACAGCTATAGGGCGGCAGCACTCTGGTTCAAATGCCTGTGCCGGTCGGCAGCAACTGCCGGCCGGTAACAGCCAGTGTTGGCCGGCAATGGCTGCCGGCCAGCAACTACACAAGGTAGTACCCAGCTGCCGGCCACACTCTTGGTGACCGGCAGAAAAGGACTGACATAAGCCGGCCGGCAAAGGTACAAGACCGATGCCAGCCGGCAGCAAAAGAACCAGAGGACTACACCTGCCCGGCTGCCGGCCTCATAGGCCGGCAGCCGGGACAGGTACAGCACTAGAAGAAAAATAGAATGGATGCCGGGATAAGAGTGTACACAACCTCCAAGCCCGGCAACCAAAAGAGTGCATATAAGGAAGGGGAGAAACTAATTAAGGCTTCCTTGACCAATGCCGTCCGGCCCTGCCGGCAGGCATGGATGAGGGACCAAGAGAGGTCCGGGCAGCACTCGAAAACATAAGACCCTTGCCGGCCAGCAGCTCTGCCGGCCGGCAATGGGCTGAGTCAATTCCACATCCCAACCTATACTAGGTCCAGAAGTAAAACGACGTACAGTACAGTAAGACCCCTGCCGGCCAGCTCTGCCGGCCGGCAAGGTACAGTACAGTAATGGCTAGGCCATTACGGAGATAGAGGGGGAAGGGACAAGAGGGTCCTGCCAACCTTGCTTTAGTGACAGATCACCCGCAGCCAAGAAACTTATCTTAGCCTAAGGGAGATCTAAGGGGAAAGGCCAGCAATACTTGCCAGCTTCCAGAGCACCAAAGCAAGGAAGGCGTTGCTACTCCCAAGGGAAGAACTTATCCTCCCCCGAGAACAGCAACAGGACTAGTCTGGTAGATCACAAAAGAAGGAATCATAACTACAGAAACCTTCGGTAGTGACCTAAGGGAGCTAAGCTCCCTTTGTATGTGTTAGGTCATCGAGGGGGACTCTGCCCCAAGCCAGACAACACAGACTCAGACTAAAAACTCTGTTGTTCTGTCCCTCTTGAACCATAACTACAGGAACAGGAAGGTACAGTAACACCCCAGTATAGTTTTATCGAAAATAAATTCGGAAAAAACCACTTAGGGATAAGCCCAAGGCTTAAACAGAGGGAAAGGGATTGCATACCTTCTCCGAAGAAAAGAAAGCAACCGGGGAGTATGATAAAGTATACTAAGGCTCCATAAGCAATTAGCCTAGGCACCAAGAGAATCGATTACCTAATTCACCGAAACTCACACGTATACAATCTTGGAAATATTCCACACAGTCTAAAATGTATAAAATATACCCTAAAGCTTCAATAAAATTTTAATTACACTCGGAAAAACCAAAATCATGCATGAAGTACTACGACCAAACGACTAGGCTACATGGCCTAGCGTAGGCCAGAATGGCGAATACTTCGCCAAAAAAAACTAAGCACGAAAGGAAATCCTATGTAATGCTAAATAGCTAAAATTTATTAAAGCAAAACAGCCAGGAATGTCGCTCTGACTAACTAATTTATACCTAGCGAGCGACAGTGTCCAGGACACCTCTGGTAGGCTACGGCTCTTGTATCAAAGATTAATCCTATTAATCACTCAAAATTTTACCAAGAGCCTACATTTATACATAACAGACACTATACTCAACTTATCAGAGGCCGACGAAGACGAAGAAGTCATGAAAAGTCGAATAAATCCAAGATTTGCGAGAAAAACAGGAAAAAACACCGAGTTGTTAAGCTACGCAAAAAGGAATACAGATGGCGCCAGGATTGGCGCCAGGCACGCATACGAATCGGGGGATAGGGAAGCCTTGGGAGCGGCTCCCCCTTTTTCTTTCCCGAATTCGTATCTCGTCAATCACCTCCTACGAGACAAAATCTCTGTCCAGGATGTAGATTGCCATGTGACGTGTCTAGAATACGTCCTCTGATATGTCGCGATATCCCTTTCACGAGGGATACTCGCTCCAGGAGTTAGAATTCTGGTACCTTAAGGTAAATTCTCTGGGAATATCGCCGTAGTTGTAATATACCCTAGGAAGCTACCCTATAGGAACTTCCATCAGGACGACATGGCTTGAGCCCAAAAAATCCTATTTTCCTATCCCTCTTAGGACCATTATCCTGTCTGTCACGAAGATCCTAATGAGGAAGAACTTTTGCTGCCAACTTCATCCAAGGAGGCCGAGGGAAGGATTCGTTCTCTCGACTTTATTAGAAAGTAGTTCTTCCGAACTTCCTCGGGAGGCTTCCTCGGTTTGAAAAAAAATGAGCCTCTTATCTGTATTTTGGGGTGAGTGGTTGATGGTTATTGTGAAGTTCGATTAACTGCAACGATATTAGTGATTATACTAGAACAACTGATACTGATAAACCAGGCTGTGTCGTGATGGGGATAATAATAACAGTTATAATAATGATTATATTAATAATCCTGATAATAATAGTAATCATGAACTTCAAAATTTCAAACTTGCATCAAATGTTTTCATGCAGAACAGACTGGCATAAGTTTGTTTATAGTTTGTATATGAAATATCAGTTTTGATGATGTTATTGTTTTTGAATGTTTTATTTTAATTGTTCATTATTTCTCGTATCGTTTATTCATTTCGTTATTTCCTTCCCTCACTGGGATATTTTTCCCTGTTGGAGCCCTTGGCCATATAGCATCTTTCTTTTC
>NC_090735.1:26916051-26921051 GCF_036898095.1 Palaemon carinicauda
CTTCATGTTTCATAGTCCTTGGCCACGTAAGCCTTGGTCTTCCAACTCTTGTTATGCCTTGTGGAGCCCAATTGAAAGTTTAATGAAGTAATCTCTCTTGCCCAAACAATCTCCATCTACCCTTCGCTATGATCTAATCCACAAATATGGCACTCGAGTATTCTCTCTTGAGGTTTCATTTCTAATCATGTCCTGCCATTCAACCGCCATTATTCTTCTGAGGGTTTTTTCTCAAATCTACAAAGTCTGTTGGACATTGTTTCATTGTTATACCACGGCTCTTGTCCATACAGTTACACAGATCTCGCTAAACTAATATATATATCCTGATTTCTATATGTAATTTCAGGCGATTTGATTTCCAAATTTTACTTAACCTAGCCATTGTCTGATTTGCTTTTTACAATCTTTCAAATTCAAATTCTAAAGGCCCTGTATTAGAGATCATAGTTCCATTATATTTAAATGATTCCATCTCATTAATTCTATCTCCGTCTAATGGTATTTCATCTTCCATTGCATATTCCGTTCTCATCATCTCTGCCTTTCTTCTATTTATCCTGAGACCAACCTCATGTGATATTTCATGCATCCTCGTGAGCAAGCTTTGCAAGGCCTGTGGTGTTATACTAATAAGGACAGTGTCATCAGCATACTCTAGGTCAGGTAATTTTCTGTTACCAATCCTGTCCAATCCTTCTCCACCAACCTCAACTGTTCTATGCATTACAAAATCCATGGGGAGGATAAGCAACATAGGTGACAACACATTTCCTTGGAGAACTCCATTATTCACTGGAAATTCGTTTGTAAGAACTCCACTAACATTAACTCTGCACTTGCTATGCTCATGAACAGACTTAATCAAATTTATTTATAATAATGCACGGCTCTCCACAAAATTTGCCAGTGAACACTATGAACGGCTTTTTCATTTTCCACAAATGCCATCAAAAGTGGATTTCTATATTCTACACATTGCTGTACCATATGTCTTAAAATGAAAATTTGGTCAGTACAACTTCTACTTTTTCTAAATCCTGCTTGTTCATCTTAGCTTGTCATTAGTCTTTCTCTGTAGTCTCTCTAGATTGAGTATACTATATATTTTCATGACAACTGACGAAAGTGTGATGACTGTAATTATTGCAATCCGTCATATCTCCTTTTTTTGCCAATATCACCAACACCCCTAGTTCCCATTCATTATGTTTTGCCTCTTCACGCCTCATTATACAAAATAATGTTGTAAGTATTCTGGGAGTCACTTCATTTTCGGCCAATATCATCTCAGCAGTGTTTTATATATATATATATATATATATATATATATATATATATATATATATATATATATGTATATATATATATATATATATATATATATATATATATATATATATATATATATATATATATATATATATATAAGATAATGTTTCACTAACACTCGGGATATTTATTCATTCGTATAAGCAACAAATACCTCTTAATATCGGATCACATACCCTACTGGATATTCTTATTTTCTTATAACAGCTTCTGGTCGGTCAAGGATTCGAACTGCGACCAGGTCTAAATTGAGGTTACAGTCGACTAATTTACCACGATTAATAATTCATCGTTTTATCAGTACCATATACTGTACCTTACTTGGCAAGATGAAATATTTTCTTCTAAACATATTTATCATACGAATTAAAACTTATTCGTCTGGTTCCTTACAATCACGTCCAGTTATTTTTAGAGCTATGAGAACGAGATATGCATTAAAACCATATGTCAGTAATGTAATGTATTTCCTGACTAGAGTTCATTAAATTTTAATATCAAATTTCCTTGAAGTGCAAAAGTTAATATTTTATATTGTTATATCTGTTATTCGTACAACTCTCTGACGGAGTTGATTTAGTACTGCTTCTACCAATGATCATAATCATACCTAAATATCAAACAAATTAATATGATAGGATGGTATATATAATATGAATATGTATATATATATATATATATATATATATATATATATATATATATATATATATATATATATATAATGTGTGTGTGTGATTCTGTTTGTATGTCTATATATTTATGTATTTATATATGTGCGGTATGTGTATTTAAAGTATATATATATATATATATATATATATATATATATATATATATATATATATATATATATATATATATATATATATAATGTATCTATTTTATATGTATATTCTTTCATAAACATATTTTTATGTATATTTACATGCATATATATATATATATATATATATATATATATATATATATATATATATATATATATATATATATATATGTATATATATATATATATATATATATATATATATATATATATATATACATATATATATATATATATATATATATATATATATATATATATATATATATATATATATATATGGAGACACACCAGAGTGATACAAAGGCGAACAACGAACTATCGGTACACAACTGGTTGAGCTATTCATCATTTAATGCAGAGAAATTCCACAAACTGAACCATATCTGGCAACCTTGTCAATGTTCTCAGACTAAAAGAGTTTCTAAAAGATTTATTAGTACTCAAACAGTCAGATGAAAGATCGGATTCTTTACTCAATGGATTGGAAGCCAAAAGCGATGCTTTTAATATTGCACGATTTCTTGGAAATATTCCTTTGACGTTATTGGCTGATAACACTTTTGTTGAAAATAAGGAAGAGTGGAGGACTTTCTTTTCTCTTGGTCGTCTAAATCAGATATTGTTCGCCAGATGGATACGAAAACAAAACTACTGGTATAAAAAACAATTCTGAGCTACTCTTATAAGTATGATGGACGTGTGCAGTATTGTGTCTGTTTGTATTTGTTGGAATGGAGGATATAGTTTTTTTTTTCTATACAAAAAATACATAATCATAGCGTGGAAACGAAAGGTGTCAGCTATATTTGCACATGCACAGACATTACAGGCGTGCCTGTGTGCACACACACACACACACACGCACACACGCATACACACACACACACACACACACACACATATATATATATATATATATATATATATATATATATATATATATATATATTTATACATATATATATATGTATATATATATATTTATATATGTATATATATATATATATATATATATATATATATATATATATATATATATATAAATATATATATATATATACATTCAGTATATATATATATATATATATATATATATATATATATATATATATATATATGTATATATATATATATATATATATATATATATATATATATATATATATATATATGCATGTGTGTGTGTATGTGTGGTTATTTATTCTTGTCTATTCCATGTAAGGGAGAGGAATGGTTAATGGAGGTATAATGAATAGCACAAGTATAAAGACAGAGCATTATATTGCTACTTTTATGAAGCCTAATTAGGATAAAGGCGGACTTTCTGTTACATAAGCTTTTAGAAGAGGGAAGTGCCATTAACATTTCAATGAAGGCTTTGAACTTATTTCCTTTTCATTAAGTAAATGTAAATGGCTTTAGTGTTGCGAGTATGATTTTATATCCAAAGTTTCCTATATTACAATAACGGTGGGAGATAAATAAAAATACGCTTTGGTAAAGGAAACTAGGGGAAACCGATATAGTCATATACCTTTTGTATTATTGAATAAATTACGAACTGCAGGGTTTGGTCATGCTCTTCTCACTTCCCAAGAGAGATTAGTTCACCAAACATTTAATTGGGCTCCACAAGGCACTAGAAAAGTTGGAGACGACTGGCGAAATTTAACATAGGCCCTTTGCGTCAATAGGTGTAGGAGGATATGATGATGATGATGATGAATAAATGGAAATTAATTAGCATTTTTTTTTTTTTGTGAAAAGTGATATCTGTCACCAATGAAGTCGGTTTTGTCGATCATAATTTCTCTTGACATTAACATAGATTGTGTATATTATAGACGGCAGGAGCGTGTACATGAGAATTAAAATATTATTGGTTTCAAGTCTTCATGAAAAGTGTTTCCCTGCCCCACCCCTTTAATGGAAAAGTCAAAGCGCATTGCAGGACCCACAAGATTGGTTTGGTATATGCAATATTTAGATATTTGGAGAATCATGTAGCGTAGTTCCCCTTCATCGCCCAATCCCCGTTACTATAGCAGTTCGAAAACGAGAAAGTTTTCAACCTTTTATTGAAAGACTTTATATCATCAGTCTTTCTAAGGCTAAATGAGACCTTGTTCTATAATCTCGGGTCTGCTTACTGGGAAGATCTAGAACCAATAGTCATGGTGCTTATTGGCTCCATTGACATGAAGCCACTCGTAACTAGTCTCGTGATGACACGATTTGTTGGTTGTGGATGTAGCAAATCTCTTGAATGTTTTGGACGTCCAGTTCTGATAACTTGATGAGCCTTTCCAAATATCCTAAAAATCATCCTAGCTTTAATGTGTTTCTAGTGTAATTCATTGAGTACAAGGGTGATCCTTTCTTGGAATATAACACCTTTATACACCCTAGTCTTCTGTTTATTACCTCCGCCAACGAAGTGGGAAGGAGGTTATGTTTTACCACCTGTTTGTTTGTTTGTTTGTTTGTGAATAGCTTCCTGGCCAAAACGTTAGAGTAATGAAACTTGCAGAGATTAGCTGTTATGTAAAAAGCTGGAAATGATTAAATTTTAGAAGGTCAAGGTCACGGTAAAGCAGAATGTCCAATTCACGTAATCAATCATTAGTTTGGACAACGTTGTCACAGACTCTTCAGACTTGGTTCATATCTGAGTGAATGAAAATCCACGCCAATTAATACATGTTAAGGTCAAGGTCAAAGTCGAGCAAACGGTTGAGAAATAAGCTGCCACGGCGGAGGTCTGCGCTCTACTGAGTGCCCCTCTAGTTCTGCAATATAACTTTTAGTCATACTTGTGGTAAGATGTAATAGGCAG
>NC_090735.1:26926051-26938551 GCF_036898095.1 Palaemon carinicauda
CCAGATGATCTAACAAAAATGTAGGAATCCTGGGGTGTTATCACCCCACCGAAAAGAAAAAAAAAATTTCATTATCACCAGATTTTGTGTTCTTGTGCGGATTGCTATGCGTTTTGGGTAATATTATATACTGTAATAGCCTGTTCATGGATTAAGCAATAGGATAAGACGAAAAAATTATAAGTAGTTATCTTCAGACATCAAGGGAAATATATTCCAAAACTTTTATTTACAATTTTATAATAGTTTCGCATCTGTTAGACTTTATTGTTATTAAAGATTCTTGGTAAATATTTCCCTTCATTAACATAATTTTGTCCTGGATTTTTTTGTAACAAAACATCACCATGGTACCTAATGTGCTTATTAAGAACAGTAACATGATTGTTTATATTATTACTATGTACACATACATTATTCGTGGGGAAAATCTGTCTTAATTCTGTCTTAGCAAAAAAAGTAACATGACTTCATTACTGTACGAGTTTTTCGCAGATATAATTCAAGGAAAATTGTATTCCTTTAGGTTTAGGTTGATATTAAAGAATAATCGTAATTCTTTTATACAAGATTGTAATTTCCTGACATTAAGGGTATTAGTCCCTAGGCAGCGCGATCATGAAGTTATTATCATTATTATTATAATTAACATTATTAAAGTTTTTTTTGTGGTTATTATTATTATTATTATTATTATTATTATTATTATTATTATTATTATTATTATTATTATTATTATTATTATTATTATTATTATTGTTATTATTATCGCTGTTGTTCCATATAAAACAATGCCCGCCTCAGTAGCAATGATTTTACAGCAATTTTTTCAACAACTCGGATGATCTTCTTTTATGGAGTACTGCTTTCTGCAGGAAATTAGCAGAAAAGGAGATAGACTGTAAAATTAATGCTACCGAGGCAGCCATTGTCTTTAACCAAATATGCCTCTTAGAGGGTCTACTACCAAAATCTATTATTATTATTATTATTATTATTATTATTATTATTATTATTATTATTATTATTATTATTATTATTATTATTATTATTATTATTATTATTATTTACCGTGGTAATATCCTTATTAAAAATCCTGTAGTACAACATAATTCAAGACAGAAACAATGAAAATTATGGTAAGTATTAGTATCCTAAGGTCCGTAATACGTGAAAGAAATTTAATCTTTGCAGTCCGAGCCATTCTGATGTGTTGATAATACCCGAATGGGAATGGGAACCAGGTGTATCTTATGTAATGAAGAGATTTGTTTTCTTAACTTTGTTTTAAAATAGAGTGGGTTTTATTTGTGTTATCTTTTGAATGTTTGCACGTTATGAATGATATTAGAAATAATAATAATAATAATAACAATAATAATAATAATAATAATAATAATAATAATAATAATCATGAAAAGAAAAATAGAAATAATAATAAAAATAATAATGATAATAATATAATAATAATAATAGAAACACAGCAGGGGTGAAAACATAACCTCCTTCCAAATTCTTTGGCGTAGTTTATAATAATAATAATAATGATAATAATAATAATAATAATAATAATAATAATAATAATAATAATAATAATAATAATAATAATAATAATAATAATAATAAGTTTTATTTAAGGGAATTGATATCTCATTCGCGTTGATTTTTTAATGAACTTTTTCTCCACATTAATGCATTCCGTCAGTACCTTTGAAATAACTTGTTTGAAATAGGTTTTACCCCTAAAAGACAACAACAACAACAACAACAACAATTATAATAATAATAATAATAATAATAATAATAATAATAATGATAATAATAATAATAATAATAATAATAATAATAATAATAATAATAATAATAATAATAATAATAATTATAATAATCAAAATGATAATAACGTATGCCTTTAATGCCAAGCAATCGAAATCTTGAATAAATGAATTATGATAATTTGTTCATATAATTCTAAAGGAAAACAATTTTCCTTGAATTATATCTGCGAAAAACTTGTACAGTTATGATGACATGTTGCTTTTTTTTTTTTTTTTTTTTTTTTTTTTTTTTTTTTTTTTTTTTTTTTTTTTTGGCTAAGACAGAATTAATCCAGATTTTATCCCACGATTAATGTATATGTACTTAATAATAATATAAACAATCATGTTACTCTTCTTAATAAGCACATTAGGTACCATGGTGATGTTTTGTTGCAGAAAAATCTAGGACAAAATTATGTTACTGCCTGGAAATATTTACCAAGAATTTTTAACAACAATAGAGTTTAACAGATGCAAAACTATTATGATACTATAAAGAGATAAAAGTTTTGGAATACATTTCCCTTGATGTCTGAAGTTAACTACATATAACCTTTTTCTTATCATATAGCTTAATCCCTGGACAGGCTATTACAGTATATAACATTACCCAAAACGCATAGCAAACAACACAAGAACCCAAAATCTCGTGATAATGACATTTTTTATTTATTTTTTTTTTTTTTTCTGGTGTGGTGATGACGCTCCAGGATTCGTACATTTCTTATATCGGGCGTTGTTAAGGCTCGTTATCCGAACCTTTGCCATCCCGTAATCATAGCTATTCTTAATTTAGCCATAAAAGCATAATCCTAATGTGCTACTGTATATATTGGTAATATTTATTCTCTTTGGTTGTTTCGTAGAAAAGAGAAAACCAACGATTTCAAAAACATTAAGGCGAGCTTGTATCACTTTCCCGCTGAACGTGTCTATGTAATAAGTAGAAAAGAAATTCTTTTTGGTATTTGAAGTCTTTATATGAGTTTTATGAGGGTCTAGATACTATAAATTAAAAAGATACGGATAAACATCAATATTAAAGGTTGACATATCTTTCCTGTCACTCTAGGGGGCATTACCAAACGTATGATCACTAGGTCTCTCTCCGTCCCTAGGTTAAGTGGGAGAGGGATAGTCATACTCTGATGAAATGGGGTACCTCGAGAGGTACACTCTGAAGCCACACTCTCACAGAAATTACCAAACCAGCGGGCGGTAGTTAGGAAACGGCGGTGGGGTGTGAAGGGTAGAATCTGTGTGTATGTTTGTGCGTGTGCATATACAGTATGTGGAAATCTATTTGAATATTTAACCGTCATTTTATACAGGTCCCGTACTCTATGTACGAGAAGAAACGCGGTGACATACACGCTCACACGAGGATTTCTTCAAAAGTTGTGAAGTTAATATACTTCCTTAGAATAGCATTATTAACAAAGGCAATGCCAACATAGATGAATACGACCATAATCACCATCTTAATGACTGACTGATTACGAATGGGAAAAACTGGATTCAATTAAAACCTCCAACGAGGAAGTCCTTTGTTCTCTTATTAGTTCTCCGTCATCATATAAAGACAAACAATCCTTCCGGATACAATTCTCTCCTTTTTATCAATTCCAGAAAACCATAAAATAATCACAAGCGAAATTAAATCAACTTCCTTCGAAGGATTCGTTGTGATCTCTTGCTTTTATCGAATTTAATCTCAGATCGTTTATTTATTTCCTTATTTCCTTTCCTCACTGGGCTATTTTTCCCTTTTGGAGTCCTGGGGTTATATCTTGCTTTTACAACTGGGGTTGTAACATAGCTAATAATAATAATAATAATAATAATAATAATAATAATAATACGTCGCCAGAAGTATTAGAGTCCGTTGGCATCATTGAGTCTCTTTATGTTGGTTGATTGAGTGATATTGATATGGCGCAGCATAGCGACAAAGTGATTCGTCTCCATTTGCGAAAAGAAGTCCTTTATGGGATACTATGTTATATGTGGGGCGGTGGGGCACTCAGGATTGATGAAGATCCTTCGCCGAACGCATGCGACCTTCAAGTATATGTACGTGCACACATATATGTATATATATATATATATATATATATATATATATATATATATATATATATATATATATATTTATTTATATATATATATATATATATATATATATATATATATATATATATATACATAAATACATAAATATACGTGTATATAAATACAAATAGCCTATACTTATGTATAAATACACATAATATAGATATGTATACAAACATATTCACACACACATATATAATGTATATATATATATATATATATATATATATATATATATATATATATATATATATATATATATATATATATATATATATATGTGTGTGTGTGTGTGTGTGTGTGTGTGCGTATGTGTGTGTATATGTGCGTGTGTGTGTATGTAAGTATATTTGTATATAGACACCCGCAGGTTATCACAGAATTCTAACTTCTGGAGCGAGTATCCTAAAGGTTTCCCTTTAAGACATCGTATATCAACAGGGGACGCATGTATTAACGCGCCACATAGCTATCTACACCCCACATAGAGTTAACACTTCGATGTATAGGGGCGGAGAATAGCTGGGGAGCCGTTCCACAGCTAATCTCGTTCGTGGCTACTTTTGGTACTCTAGACGTAAACAAACGGGCGCCATTGCTAAATGACGTCACGTCCGTCCTCATCCTTCGTTTAGTAGCTTGCCTTACTAGTCGGATTTTTCCCTGTGCGTACTTTATCGACTTGCATCTTAGCCATGTCTCTACCCTTGGCCTCGCCTTCTTCTGGAAAGTTGAGTACAAGGTTCCAGTATTGTTTAAATAAGCTCTGACCGTAAAGTAACTTTTACTTTTCGAGATATTTGATGTTTTGTGGCAGAGCTGTGCCTCGACCGGACCCGCCATTTTATGGCGTCGCTGTTGTTTTGCATGCCTTATTTAGCTAGCCTCAACAGCGTTTTCCGGCCTCATTAGCTAATCGATACTATTAGTTATATAGTCTTCATAGCTAGGAACTTTATATATCGTGTTTTGACGCCTTGTTATCGGTCATCATCTGACCCCATACCAGTTCGCTAGTCTAGCCCCTAGGCCAGAGCGCCTAACATCAGTGTTCATGCATGATATATTTCAGTGATCCTAGGTTTTATCATGAAGATAGTGGCATTATTTTACAATACTATTGACTGTGATGCAAGTGTTTTCGCCTTCAGGGACCATATAGGGGATAGGTTAGATAGTGTGCCTTTCTAACCTAACCTACAAGTAGGACCCCTATATGCTTCCTTCATCCCCTGCCTTAGGGCATCCCCTCTGTGTAGTCTTGCTCCCCCTACCATGTAAGGGGATCAAGCTCATATCAGAGTATATATCGCTTCTCTGTCCTCCCTAAGGGAATGATCCCCCTAGGGTTGCGTCCGAGAATGAGGAACGGCACGTCCTTCCTCTATTGCTGGGGCTAGGTCTCCGACCTTTCCTGCAATAGCGATACGTCTTCCATCCTTCCTAGTTCAGGGTGTAACATCCCTGCTCTAGGTTAGGTTTAGGGGGGAGTTAGTTCTGTGCCTTGCTGAAACGATACCCATGCACCGTTCTCAGACAGGCTGCCTTACCTTAGGCTAGGGAGCGTCCTCCCTTCCTTGGTGGCCGCTTTGGTACAGAGCCTCCTCCATAGAAGACCCTTCTTCTTCTCCCCTCCCCACCTATCTCTTGTATGGCCTAGCCTATACTTAGGTTAGTCTATACCCATCTGTCCCCTGTCCTACAACTCCTCCTTAGGGTGTAGTGATAGGGCTACCTTGAGCTCCTGTGTGCAGTCCGCTCTGGTACATATACCCTTCATAGTGTCCTATGGGGTTAGCCACTTGATGCGTTTTGTCCACAGGGGTTCTCCCCCCCTCTTGGGTGTTCCCTAGCCCTCCCTTGGGCTACCCTGGCTCCCGGTCCTCTGCGGCCCCTGCTTCTGGGTGATAGGGCTAGCCTCTATCATGGGTACACCCACTCAGGTGGGATGTCTTGGGGTCCGTGGCCGTACCCCTACATCCCTCCTTCTGTCTCTTTCACTATCCTGGTGCCGGTCCCTTGCCGCCTCCCCTGTCGGTGATACCCACCTCCTACCTTGGTGACATATCCCTTGCCCTCTGGTCCGTCAGTCCTCCGTGTGCCGGAGGACTGCCGCCTCCCGTCAGCGTCCAGCCGATGGCCTTCCCTCTTACCTCATAGCTTCGGTCGTCCGTCCACCGGTCCGGCCCTGGAGTGCCGGCATCCACTGCCGGCAGTCCGGTTCTGCTATACCCATCCTTGTCCCTGTCACCAAGCCGGCAACCTTCGGCTGCCGGAGCCGCCGCGCCCCACCGGCGTGCCTCCGCAATGCCAGCGGCCGCCATCCTGGTATTACCCCTGACTTATATATTTGTCTTCCCTAATGCCAGAAACTCTGCTGGAGCGGCCTCCGGCGTGCCACCGGTTTGCCGGAGCCTTCCGGAGGCGTCAAAGCGACTTGCACCCCTTCTACTAGCTATCATCTCATGTTGATAGCCCTACATCACAACCAGATGGTTTGATTACGTAAATAGATAGGTATTATCTTACCGTTCTATTAGTAACCATGCTGTCTTCTTGCATATCACAGATTTCCAGCATGCTCTGTGTATCTTAGCACGGCTGGTTGCCGGAAACCGTTACCCTATGGGATCTTCTACGTTCCCAATTCTAGGGTCTGAGTGGCCTCAGTCCCAGTTTTATATCCTTGGCAATTCCCAATAGAATTCCCACTGCCTTCCTGGCATTCTATGTTGAATTCTGTCCTGTGCCCTCGGTCTCAACAAATTGTCTATGGATAAGGTTACGGTAACCAGCCGGGCGGGTTACACGGAGTATGTGTCTATCTCCTTCTTTTCCGCCCACTCTCTGATCATCACACTTAATATTAAGTTAAAGATTAATCATTTAATTTTTAACTTTAGAATAGAAGTCATTCTTATAACTCCCCCATACTCATGTTCTCTTTCTCTTACAAGAGGAGCACGTTAAGTGCGACCACGGCTTCTGTGCAGTGAGGCGCCCGCACTTTTAATGGGCAAACGGCGTGTAGGACTCACGCCCCTTGTGCCAACAAGAGAGGTGATCTGAAGTTCTGGGACCCGCAGAACTGTACGGTCTGCCAGGAACGCCTGGTCGAGGCGTTCAATAACCCTCCCTCAGCGGAGGTTAGGGACGCTTCTCGAGAGAAGCTACGCAAATGGGTGCGTGGCTTCCAGAAGAACGCCACTGGACCGTACCTTGCCACTGAAGACTTGAGGGCCTTACTGTTCCCAAAGGCATCCCCAGACTCTGTGGTCCCCAAGGATCAGATCCCCACCGTCCAGATCACGGTGGAACCCGATGTTGTCATGGCCCAGTCCATGCACGAGTGTCGCCTGGATACCGACAACGCGGAGCGTATGTCGGAGGTGTCGGAGACAACGGAGAGGAACCTCATGGCCGAAGAATTGGACTATGAGGAGGACCGAGTGGAATACGCCGAGTCGGAGCAGGAGGTCGCTCCGCCTTCCACCACCGCCCCAACTCCTACACCGACGGAAGTATCTCTCCCGTCTACCTCCGCCACCCCGGACCCCATCCCAACCAGCGCCCAGGAGTTGTTCCGTATGCTTGAAGCCCTTATGGACAAGAAACTCCGTGAGACACACGAGTACATCAGGACCATGGGAAGTTCCAAGGAGCCGAAAAGGATTTCGGTTAAGGACCTCCTGGCATGCTCGCACGCCAACCCCTGGAGGTATGCTGAGCATATGCCTATCGCAACGGGCAGGATCTTCGTCAGTGCGATGGTCGGCTCGGTTGCCCTGGAAGAAGTGGAGTTCTTCCCGAGTTTTGAGGCTTATCCGGACTGTTACGTCCGGCTTCGATCCGAACCTGCCTCTAAAGAAGAGACCGAACCTAAGGAGGTGATAGTGTTCGATCTCCCGAAGGCCCAGGCTATGCTGGCCAACGCTTTTAAAAGTAGGGGTTTTACCTGCTCAAAGCTTCCGGCACTGAGCAAGAAGCACCCTACCTACGTCGCACCTGATGATGCGATCCTCCCCTTCATGGAAAAGGCCTTCGCTGCGGTACACAAGGCAGTGGAAGAAGGGAAACCTTGCCCTGCACTGGAGGAGTGCAGACCCTTCTCCCTGGTGACTCCCCCCGATGTTCGACACTGGAAGGATATCCAGCATACCTTCGTGGTGGGAAAACTAGATCCTGACGTTGCTGGACGTCAGTTTAACGAAGACCTCCCGAAACTTAATGACCATCTCCTTCGTCGGGAACAAGACACGAAGGAAAGGCTAGCCGCATCCATGTCCCTCCAGGTACAGCTTGACGTCATGGCCGGTGACACTAGAGTCCCCGACCACTACATGGTGCTCGCCAAAACGCATCTGGCGACTGCAGTTAAGGACTTGTACAGCTTCATGAAGGCTCGGAGAGCCTGTCGTGAATTCGTGTTCTCAAGTGCCACAGTGAGACACGAACCCCGGAGGCTGATTTCCTCCAACATCTGGGGTAAGCACCTCTTTCCCTCTGATCTTGTGAAAGAGATCACCGACAAGGCCTCCACGGAGAACAGGAACCTTCTCCACAAGTGGGGCATGTCGAAGAAGAGGAAATCCTCTCAGGACGATGGCCCTCAACCTAAGAGGAAATGCTCCAAGACAAAACCCCAGCAACGTCAACAGAGACGGCAGTTTCCGGGACCCGCTACTCCCCAAGTGGCTGCTCAGCCACAGCAGACCTCTCAGCTGGTCACCCAACCGGTCTTGTCCCAGTCACCGGTTTTCACCCCTGCCTTCGAGCAACAGACGACTACCTTTCGTCCCAAAGGTAGAGGCTCAAGCAGAGGTGCAGGCAGAGAAGCATCTCGCCGTCCCTCCAGAGGCAGAGGAGGAAGGGGAGCTTGCGGCCGAGGCAGTAAACCCTCGGGACACCAGAAGCAATGAAGTGCTTCCGGTGGGAGGAAGACTCCGCCAATTCCAGGATCGTTGGACCTTCGATCCCTGGGCACACAGCATCATCAAGAAGAGTCTAGGCTGGAGTTGGACTCAACCACCCCCAACCTTCCAGCAATTCTTCCAACAATCAACCCCCCTTCTGGAAGAATATGTCCTAGATCTCTTGAACAAGAAGGTGATAAGGAGGGTAAAGTCAACCAGGTTCCAAGGGAGACTGTTTTGCATCCCCAAGAAGGACTCCGACAAGCTCAGAGTCATTCTAGACTTATCCCCTCTCAACAAGTTCATAGCGAACAACAAGTTCAAGATGCTGACTCTTCAACAGATAAGGACCCTTCTGCCTCGAGGTTCTTACACGGTCTCCATAGACCTGGCGGATGCCTACTGGCACGTTCCAATGAACCACCACGCTTCCTCCTACCTAGGATTTCGACTCCAAAGGAAAAGCTACGCCTTCAGGGCCATGCCCTTCGGCCTCAACGTGGCCCCTCGGATCTTCACAAAGCTGGCGGACGCCATAGTACAACAGCTCCGCCTCCGAGGCGTCCAGGTGATGGCCTACCTCGACGACTGGCTAGTCTGGGCTCCATCGCCCGAGGATTGTTTAAGATCCTGCAGCAAAGTCACCCAGTTCCTAGAACACCTGGGATTCAAGATAAACGCGAAGAAATCTCGCCTCTCTCCAGCTCAAAAGTTCCAATGGTTAGGAATCCAGTGGAACCTTCAGTCACACCGCCTTTCCATCCCCCAGAAGAAAAGGAAGGAAATAGCAGGGTCTGTCAAGCGACTGCTGAAATCCAAACGGATCTCAAGACGTCAGCAGGAACGAGTTCTAGGCTCTCTACAGTTCGCCTCAGTGACAAACCCAGTGCTACGTGCACAGCTAAAGGATGCCGCGGGAGTCTGGAGACGTTCTGCATCCATCGCTCGAAGAGACCTCAAGAGACGGCTCCCAAACAGACTTCGGCTGCTCCTCAAGCCGTGGTCGGAAGCAAAGGCCCTGAAAAGGTCCATCCCTCTTCAACACCCACCTCCATCACTCAACATCCACACGGACGCTTCGCTGGAGGGTTGGGGAGGTCACTCCCACCAAAAACAGGCTCAAGGCACATGGTCTCCCCTATTCAAGACGTTTCACATCAACATCTTGGAGGCCATGGCGGTCCTTCTAACGCTGAAGAAACTCTCCCCGCCTCCCTCGATCCATATTCGTCTAACCCTAGACAACTCGGTGGTAGTTCGATGTCTCAATCGCCAAGGCTCAAGATCGCCCCAGATAAATCAGGTGCTTCTGACAATCTTCCGTCTGCCAGAGAAGAAGAAATGGCACCTGTCTGCAGTTCACCTACAAGGATTCCGCAACGTGACGGCGGACGCTCTATCCCGGACAAGCCCGATAGAGTCGGAATGGTCTCTAGACGCAAGATCATTCTCCTTCATCTCTCACCAAGTCCCAGAACTTCAGATCGATCTCTTCGCAACGAGCGACAACAATCAACTTCCTCGATATGTGGCCCCGTACGAGGACCCCAAGGCAGAAGCAGTGGACGCCATGTCACTGGACTGGAACAGATGGTCCAAGATCTACCTGTTCCCTCCCACCAACCTTCTGCTGAAAGTCCTCTCCAAGCTGAGAACCTTCAAAGGGACAGCGGCCCTAATGGCTCCCAAGTGGCCCCGGAGCAATTGGTACCCCCTTGTCCTGGAGCTGCAGCCCACGCTGATCCCTCTCCCGGGCCCAGTTCTCTCCCAGCAAGTACAGAAGTCGACTGTCTTCGCTTCATCATCGAAAATCAAGGACCTTCATCTCATGATTTTCTCTCCTTAGCCGCGAAGAAAAGGTTTAGGATCTCGAAGAAAAGTCTAGACTTCCTCGAGGAATACAAGACCGAATCCACAAGACGGCAATACGAATCATCCTGGAGAAAATGGGTCTCATTCGTCAAGGCAAAAAATCCTACGGAAATCACCATTGATTTTTGCATGTCCTTCTTTATTCACCTTCATGGACAGGGCTTGGCAGCCAACACGATTTCTACTTGCAAATCGGCCTTGACTAGACCACTGATGTATGCCTTCCAGATTGATCGGTCCAACGACATCTTCAATAAACTGCCGAAAGCATGCGCTCGTCTATGCCCAGCACCCCCACCAAAACCGATCTCCTGGTCTCTGGACAAGGTGCTCCATTTTGCCTCCAACTTGGACAATGATTTGTGCCCTCCCAAGGATCTGACTCAAAAAGTTATATTTCTTTTTGCTCTTGCCTCAGGAGCCCGAGTCAGCGAAATAGTGGCATTATCAAGGGACGAGGGTCACATCCTGTTTAAAGACTAAGGAGACCTTACCCTCTTCCCGGATCCGACGTTTCTCGCCAAAAACGAATTACCCACCAAAAGATGGGGCCCTTGGAGAATATGCCCCCTGAAAGAAGATGCCTCTCTATGTCCAGTAGAGAGCCTCAAGTTCTATCTTCGCAGAACTTCGGACTTTGGTGGAGGCCAACTCTTCAAAGGAGAAACATCGGGCAGCGACCTGTCACTGAAACAACTAAGAGCGAAAATCACCTACTTCATTCGCAGAGCGGATCCTGACAGTACACCCGCCGGTCACGATCCTAGAAAAGTTGCATCGTCTCTGAATTTCTTTCAGAGTATGGATTTCGAAAGCCTTAAGAGTTTCACAGGCTGGAAATCTTCGCGTGTTTTCTTCAAACATTATGCGAAACAAGTGCATGAAGTCAAACATTTTGTGGTAGCCGCAGGTAGTGTTATGAAACCTGCACCTAACTCTGCATAGAACAGTGAGTTACTTGGGACTCTAACTCTACGGGTGCCTATGTTGACCCTCGAGTGATACGTAGTGATTTCAAAGACACTTAGTGTTTTTTCATATACTGTTCTTCTCCCAGGTGAAATGTCATAGTCGTCACACGAGTGCCGCATGCCTAGAGCATGATGTGTTTTAATTTTAAAGACTGACGTTCCTCTGGAACGAGTGCCTACTAATAATTTTGAAATTCTCTTTCAGATTCAAGAGCACGTCTTTCATTACTATGTACATTATAATTTGTTGTAAATTACTTTTACATATTTATTGCATTTCATTAATATATTCTGCAATTGTGAAATAAAATTTCTATTTTATTACTTGTGCGTCTCAATCCGCTCCTACTTATACTATGAAATACATGTCTGTCATAGTTTTCTTATCCCCTTCCTCTTATATTTGATGAAGATTACTAAGGTTTCAACCCTTATTATATACTCACCTGTGCAATGTAATATTCCTACACGAATACTT
This sequence comes from Palaemon carinicauda, assembly GCF_036898095.1. NCBI lineage: Eukaryota > Metazoa > Arthropoda > Malacostraca > Decapoda > Palaemonidae > Palaemon > Palaemon carinicauda. Next base: position 26,938,218 of record NC_090735.1, read on the forward strand.
ACTTACTTCATATCTTAGAGACCAGACGATTCTCTATTAACATACAGTGCCTAACCACCACTTGTCTGCCCTTGAGAATGTTCCTATATGAATGCCAACCATTCAGTCTTGTTTCCAAGTTCTTCATGTTCTCCCAGCAAGGTGAGTAGCCCTTCGATGACCACTTTGATCTTCGGCATGGCCCGTGGGGACTTCACTGCCAAGGGGGCAGGAAGTTCTTTTCCCTACGGTTCTTCTATTAAGATTACTATGCTAACCTGTTCAAAGCCCTCGGCACTTACAATAAAAGGGAAAAATCTACCACGATACATTGATTCTCTCGTATTCTTCCATC
>NC_090735.1:26948551-26973551 GCF_036898095.1 Palaemon carinicauda
CTCTCTCTCTCTCTCTCTCTCTCAATTCTTTAAAGATTTGTATGATCAATAAGATCAATGGCTCCAAGTAATCTTTGCTTGCTCATGCAAAATAATCCTCATTTCTCTTGCTCAGTCTGCAAGACACTGTCAGCACGCGAGTTATTCCCTCAGTCGTATCTCAACAACTCAGTCACCACCTATGATAAAGATGCTGAATTATCTCGATGAGGATTCGTCTGAAAAGGTTATAGAAAATCTGTAATATTAATTATATCATCTATACAGTATATCTTAGAATTAATTATTAATATCAATGTTATTTCAGTGGTATTTTCGATGTTTCTCATTATTTGTATTTCAAATCTGAATCATCATTGCTAGGACTAATGGGTAATATCTAATTATTGCAATTGAATATGGTTGGAAGATTAAAAGATCATATATATTCTACTACTAATATTGATATATAATTTTCCTATTCTATTATTGCAATATATTTCTATCTCAATTTAATTTGAAATAACATTGCAATTATATAATTTTAATACAAGAAAATACCCATCTATTTACTGCATGCAATTAGATGTCCAACAAAATGTCATTCATTTACTATTCTATCAAGTTCATGTTGATATGCATATAATTGTTTTATTTACAATAACACAACAATTCCACATCTAAGGAATGACAGATGCATATAATTTTATTTTCACTATTCGACAACTTCTCTTTATCATGAAAGAAACATAATTTTATCTTATTTTCCAGAAAGATAATGAACACACAGTATCAATATCTTTGGATTCTATAATATTGAACTAAGAATATTTTTGCTATTATGAAATTAATTTTTCCTTTAGTACCATAGAAATAATTCTTTAATCTTTGCCATTAATAAAAAACGCAAACCAATCATTCACAAATGTTAAATTCCTTATAAGGGTTGTGGTGGCCGATGTGGTAACCTCCATGATTGGTGATCGCAAGACTGAGGTTCAAGTCCCGCTAAATTCGTTAGTTTCTTTGGTGGTTGCAACCTCACCATCCTTGTGAGTTAAGGATGGGGGATTTGGGGAAGCCGTTAGGTCTATCTGCTGGGTCATAAGCAGCCATTTCCTGGCCCTCCTTTGTCCTAGCTTGGGTGGAGACGGGGCTTGGGAATTGATCATATGTATATATAGTCAGTCTCTAGGACATTGTCCTGCTTGGTAGCGCAATGCCACTGTCCCTTGTCTCTGCAATTCATGAGTGGCCTTGAAAACCTTTGAAACCTATCTTATAAAACGTATTAATATTTCATGTTTAACTGTTTCAGCGATATTACGATATATTATGTTTTTATTGAACTAACTAAATATATGATCAGAAAACCACGTTTTCTATCATCTCGTAATCTTTTAACAATTAGATATGATAAATTTTCATAATTATCACTGTTTTTAATCCCCCATAACCAATTAAACTAACGTTCAAACTCAGAGTACAAATCAAAAAATACATATAGCTAGTCTAGATGTTTGTCGAAACCTTGAAGAATATTTAATTTTGCGATATGTATTAAGCTCATGGGGACAGTTACGAATTCAGTGTTTTGATATTGAACAAAATTATAAATGAATATGACCTTACAACCGCAAGTATGATAAACATGAATGAAAAGTAAAAATTAAATAGAATGGGTGAGTAGAATTGGTCATTTAGATGGCTAAAGTATGAACTATGTACTGGATACCTTGGGGACTTTATAATGTAATGATTAGCCCAGTACTCTCACAATTAACTAGGAAAATGCCCTGAAGAAGATCAAGTGTCACATCCGGATTCTAAATAAAACAAAAAAACAGTATTTATATCAGAGAACAGGGTATTTTGACACTTATTATGTAAATTATAGTACATCTCTTACAAATATCCAGTGAACAAATGTTTTGGTTTTTTTATAAATAAACATGTGTACAAATATTTTTGGCGAGGAAGATTTGAAATGATTAAAAGTGTAAATGTACATAACAAGGAAGAGGGGAATCCAAGTATACTTAATTGTATGATTCAGACTAATACCATCATCTGTGACTATTTTTTTTTATGATTTTGTGTGTATGATATGGGAAGCCGGTCTTCCCTAATATAATTTTGTTTAGCATAGACGAGGGAATGCATATCAAAGGAAATATCACCAAATGCATTATCATTTCCCAGTCCTTACAATTAGAGGTAATACCGCTTATGAATGGGAGGGACAAGGGATAGTGACATTACCCTATCGAGCAGGACAATGCCCTAGAGACTGATCATATATACATGTGATCAGCGCCCAAACCCCCTCTCCACCCAAGCTAGGACTAAGGAGGGCTAGGCAGTGGCTACCGATGACAGCGGATAGACCCATGAGCTTCCCCCAAGCCGCTCCATTATTAGCTCACAAGGATGGTGAGGTTGCAGCTACCAAAGGAACTAACGATTTTGAGTGGGACTCGAACCCCACTCTGACGATCACCATTCAGGAACGTTACCACATCGGCCATTGTCATATCCCAAACATTGTTGATATGAATTTGGGTTATCCTACATTTCCAACCAACTCGAATAGAAATTTGCGTAACTTCTTTAGAGTAAATCATGAGCTAAAGATTGAGATTAAGTATCCTCTATTTATTGGAAAGTGATAGGAAATCATTTTAATTTTTCTATCGTAAATGCATATGGCAGATATATAGGTCTATAGCACTTACACGTTGTTATTGTCTTTAAGAGCAGGTTGAATATGATCAACTTATTTACAAACAAATCTAAGCTTGTGATATGTGTAATCAAGAGGAAAATGCACTAATTACCTTTTGATTTTGTTATAGAATTCAGTCTTTTTTAATTTAGATTTTAGATTTGTTGAACATTGTGTTAGGTTTAAACCAACTGGTAATATTATATTTGCTGATCTTATATTAATGTTAAAAATATGCGTTTGTTCAAATTCTAACTTAATTTCTAAACTCTGAGGTCATTACTGAAAAACCACGAAATACTGTCCGAACAAGTTAAGCAGATTGTTTGTAAAAAGTGAAGGAAATAAAAAAAAAGTTTTGACATAATGCTAATGGAAAAATGCTTGTAATGATTTGCTAAGTAGCTTTCGAAGATTAATGTGGGAATCTTTGTTTGCTTAATATTTCAGTAGATCTGCAATTTCATAATTGGAAAGGGCTTATTATCATGTGGTTGAATTGTTATGACATATTTTCTTATATTCGTTTGTATTTTAGTGTTATGCATGGTTAGATTTTATAGAAAAGTATGAGCACTCGTATTTTATCATTATGTATTATATGCATATGCTGTATGCAAATCGATAAAATGTAATCCCCCTTGCATAATAAAGAGCAAGTCTCTCTCTCTCTCTCTCTCTCTCTCTCTCTTTGTATATATATATATATATATATATATATATATATATATATATATATATATATATATATATATATATATATATATATATATATATATATATATTGTCATGTACACCCTGTGTGTGGTCACGTGAAGGACCCTTGGTCACCAGCTCGCTTGAGGGGAATGCGATTTATCAGCATCCACCGGAGAAGAGGTTGTCTCCATGCCAAATTGCCAACGAATGGTTTTCTGCCTCCCATCTTATCTTGCAGATTTTGTTGGGGGGTCTTGAGGCGGAGCTTGACGGACAACGGCCAGGAGGGCTTAGGCCTGCCGGACGTAACTGAATTACTGTGACGAAGATGAAATTGATTGGTTTTTTCCCTCTGACGTCATGAGGTCACACCCTACGATGTCGTAGACGCCTTCCGATACCCGCCGGACATGCATCAGTCTGGCCTAAACCCGCAGTAGAAGAAGCTGCCAAAATATTCGTCCCTTTGCTTGTCATACCAAAACCCTTATTTTTAGACTTAGAAACAATTTTCAAACCTTTTGGACTTAGAAATTTTCGAGTGGAAATTGAATGACCGTAAATGTTAAGTCTTCGTCCCCTGACCGTTGTTCATCAAGTAAACAATAATTGTACCATGCTACCATGATATGAAGAGCACGTATTTTACTTAAAGAAACCTTGCAAGCTTGAAATTCTTAGACTATTAAAAGTGCTCAGACCTTTGTATGATTATTTTTGAAAATATATTGCTCAATACAAATTAAACTTTGTGTATCCCGCATCTTGAATATTAATGTTTAAATTAATTGTCAGTGTCGTGACAATAAAATGGTGGCTAGTCGGTGGATCATTGAGCAATTAGTGAAAAACAAATAATAAAATCACGATATGAGTTCACAGGAACTTTAAGAATTGTACATGAAAGTCGACGACGTCGGAGGTCTGCGTCATGTTGTGAGGACACAAGGAGAACCTGTACACATTGAAACATCAATGGGAACAAAGAAACGAACACGGCAGGAAGAGGACCATAACAGCCCTTTGTTTAAAGATGGGGTCGAATCCCCGCTCGGAGGAAATAGACTAGATGGCCAATATGAAATATTTCGGAGTTTCGTGGAAGCAGCGATGACGGATCAGTGTTGGATTGATCATCAGAAAATCATCGAGCCGAAACAGGGAATTCGAGGAAAGGCCCTTAGGAAATTGAGGAGAAAAATAGAGTTTATGGAGTCAATATCATAAACACATCTGAGAAGACGCCTACAACGGAGGGCGGGCCTAAGAATCATCTGTAACGGAGTCCCCGTCCAGAAGGAAGCAGCCAGGATTTTGCCGGATTGGTCACCCACGGAGGACCTGTGGAAAAGAGACCTTAGCGCTCTTACGCCGAGTTGTGAGGGCCGGAATGGACGGCGCACAGGAGAGGGAACGGAAAGGAAACACATTCGCCCTAGAGAGGATAACACGGCAACGTTCCTGTTGGAAGAGAAAAGTTTTTCGTCGCGGGAGCAACAGCATCGAAGATCGCCGTTCGAAATGGCGATTTAGGACCCTGTCGAAAGCAGTCGGAGTGTCCCTGATCACCCGGGCCATAGAGGAACTCGTCGTCCAAGAAGCAGCTGGTGTTTTGGCTAGAAGGACACGGCCGCCAAGGTCAAGTGCAATCCCGAAAAGTGAAAGAGGTCCCAGACAGCAACTGTATGACGAGGAACTCAAGGCGACCCACAGCAATCAATCCCCCACAGAAGTTAAGTAACATGTTACAAAATCTGTAGTTTTATGGTTAACTAATGTATTTTGAGATTTTGTAGAGTAACGAAGCTATCATCCCGTTTTCTTTGCGTAATGTTAAATTTGGATGAAAGACACTAGTTAATTGAAGAAAGTAACTAGACGAGTAAACTGTTTTCATTGTTAAAGCTTCGAGTAAAGATTAACTTTTCTGTTGGTAAAAGAAGAAAATTAAATTGATTTGTTGCTGTGTGGTCAAAAGAGAAATTGTTTTTTGTGCTGCATGAACTAAAAGTTTTCGTTGCATAGTTTCTTCGACTCATAGTATTTTGAGTTTGTTTGTTTTTGACCTTTGTGGTCAAAGATGTTAAATGTGATTTTTGGATTATTGAAAAAGAAGGCAAGTCCCATGTTGGTATAACTTTGTGTTAGCAATAACAAGTTGTTTGATTCCAGAGAGGAAATGTAGAACGTTTGTAAGTTTAGAGGTAAGAAGTAAGTTATGAAGTTTTTTTTGTAATACCTCTTTTGAGTATGTTCTTGATAAAATTATGGAGAAAAAAGATGTAAATTAGGTACATTGGTATTTGGAAAATTAGTGTCACAATATTTGCTCTTACGTCGCACTCCGTGTTGTTGATTAATAGCGTACTTAGTTCATTATGAAATGTTTTGAAAGAAAGAGTAAGCTGTTGTTTGCCAGTTTTCGCCTGAGATTATCTTGATTGATGAAGACGAGTTGTTAACGTAATCACCGAAGCGAGTTCAGTTGTTGACAGTTGTTAAGTAATTAGTAATGTCACGTAGAAGATTTAAAAATTTTGCCTTTGGTTTCTTTTAGTTACAGTGTGTCATAAGTGATTTGTTTGTCAAGTGTTCGGTTTGATTGATGACATCGAGCATTGTTAGCAAATTGTTATGGACAAGTAATGTCAAATTGTTTATCAGGGAGAGTGAATGCATTTTTGTTTCAAGGAATCCCGATTAAAGTCAGCTGACACGAATGAAGATGATTGAAACGAATGCGATGTTGTGTGAGTTCCCTGAGTAAGCATTATGATGTCCCCGCCACTGTTATAAAGCACACCTTGAATGAATTTTTGCTGTGTGTGTGTTGAGAGGAAACCTAAGATTTTGACCAGTAACGTTATTTCTTTTGCTTAAAGGTCAGATTTAATTCTTTGTTTACGAATCTAACTCTTTAGAGGGTTATGAGTTTTGGAAAAATCGTGACAAGTAGACCAAATTGATTGATTTTGAGTAATGTTTGACAACATGATGTAAAGATGAGAATTGGAGTTTTTTATGTGTTTGTCAGTTTTAGTTAACTCGCGAGAACAAAATAAGTAATGTGAAAAAATTTGAGAAATGGCGAACAAGATGCCGTAAATTTTCATTTGTTCGTGGCAAAGCGTAATGTAAATTAACGGAACGACTGTAACATCAGATATTGGAGACACGATAGTTATAACAGTAGGTCTAGAGTTGCAAGACTTGATAGGCTAACCTGTGGTTTGAAGAATAACTTACTCAAGCAATACACTCTGATTCATGTAAAGAATTCTTAAGTTGATTACTTATTTTTGAAGTCAAGGTATGACGTAGAACGTGGGTTTGATGTTAATTAAGTGATTTGGTGAATCCACGAGATAAAGCCTAGTATTTTGATGGCTTTGTTTAGAGACCTGATAAGAGGCTAGCTAATTGCCCTTCAGAGTTATGTAAGTTTCGGTGACTTGTCTCAAAGACAAAAGATTGTTATGCCTGTTTTGTGCATAAGATCAGGACATAATTTTAAGGGGTTTGCGCTCAATTTGCTTTAAACACAGGATATAATGAGAGTGTTGGAGATACACCGTATTACTTAGTTTTCGGTCAAGATCCAAATTTGCCTTCTGAAGTTTTCACGAAGGAAGAGAAACTGCCGGTGTATAATGTAGATGATTTTCGTACCTATGTTGCCAACGTAAATAGAGGGCTTTTGAAGTTACAAATAAGTTTTTGAAGATAGCCCAAGCGAGGAACGTTTGTAGTTACAACAGGAGATTTAAGACAAAGTCACACGAAATTCAGATAGGGGATCGTGTGTATATAAAACGGTCCGTTCAGGGTAATTCATATTAACCGTGATAAACTAACTGTAAAGAGTATAGCGAAAGGTAATGTATACGAGGTTTATGCTGCCAAAATGAGTTGAGTTCAGATGATCGGAATGTGTCAGCAATGTACCCTGTGCTAGATGCCAATCATGTATCAGCTGATTTTTAGCGCACGCCTTGAGTGAGACTGCGAGAGAGAGAGAGAGAGAGAGAGAGAGAGAGAGAGAGAGAGAGAGAGAGAGAGAGAGAGAGAAAACTGAGTGGCAGAACGCCACCCGAGCGCGTTTTCTGTTGAGAGAGAGAGAGGGTGGGAGAGAGAGGTGATGGAGCAGTTGGTGAGCAGCAGAGCATCGCCTATGCCCGTTTTCTGTTGAGGGAGAGAGAGAGAGAGATGAGATTGCGCGCGTGCAGGAGCGGCGTAAAAATGGTCGTAGGATGGAAAGGAAAAAATGTGTGGAAATAGCTGTGTGACAACATATGAGAGAGAACAGTTTCCTTTTTGGCTAATGATTGTCCCTTAGAGGTAGGGAAGTAGGAAAGTTTTTCTTTTTGAGTTTTTTTTTTCTTTGAAAATTGTTGAAGAGATTGTTTTCTTTTATTGGCCTCAGTGATACGTTATGAAGAGTTTTTGTTCTGAGTAAGGTTTAACGTAACTTGAGAACAGTTTGGACTTTGGAGAAATTTTGTGGCGTTTAGTTTTAGCGTAAATTTACGTTTTTCGCCTTTTGTTTTTTGTTGTAGGGAGTTAACGTAGATCTGATTGGAATGTTTTTCCCTATTCATAGTTACGTTAGGAAATTTTGGCTTCAGAGTAGTTCTCTGTGGTGAGTGGGTACACTCTCCTAGAAAGATTGATTCCCCGGACGTTTGATTGGGCTCCACAAGGCACTAAGAGGATTGGAAGACCCAGGCCTACGTGGCTTGGGGTTGTAAAGTGCGATGTAGAGAATGTTAGTGTGTTGGTAACACTAGAACCTTTGGTTGTGTGATGTGGATTAGCTTGGATGAATAAGCGTCCTAGAATGATTGTTGTTTGTTCGGATTAAGTTGAGTTCGAGCAAAAGAGGTGAGACAACGCAAGATGAGAATGTCGCTGTTGTGTAAGCGATTTGTCTAGGTTGTGTCTCTGTTGTGAAAGTTTCTGGTAGAGAGCTTGTTTTCTGTTGTGATGCGAGCAAGGTGTCAGCAGTTTGCCCAGATTGGAATTTGAATGATTGGGCATGTAGAGTTCATAGCTCTGATGACGACAGAAGAAGAGAGAGGCGACCGCCCCTTAACCCACAAGACTTTGAGTGTAGGTTTTTGCTTAGTATGTGCGTGTTTCTTGCTGTCCGGGTGGACGTACCGTCACGAGCACGGTTTGAAGACGCATAAACTCAGCTGGTATCACCTGTAATTTGAGTTCGCACACAGATGTGTTCTGTGTCTGTTCGCATTACTGTGTGTTCTGCGTTTGTACGCATTACTGTGTGTTCTGCGTTTGTACTAGTACCTTTTTTGAGTTTGTAAGCGCTTTGCTAGGTTCATCGAACCATACACTAAGATTGTATTCGGTAATCTTTTTGGGTGATTTCATTTTTTTTTTTATGTATATGTGTTGGGCAACCTGTACGTTCGATTTTGATTTTTTTGATAATGATATGTATCTCTTTTGTGATTATGACGTCTCTGTGGACTTAATATGTATTTCTTTTCCATAGGGAATGGATTGTTTTTCTTGTATGTAATATGATCTTTTGTCAACTGTTATTATACCATGTCTCTACTTACAGAATCCAGGGCGGAGAGTGAGACTGAACCATGTAACGCCTCCCCTGTGATTAAAAGTAGTAAATTGATTGTTTAGGCGAGCCTGAGGATTAAAATCTTAAGTTGGGTATTTTTCTTTATATTTTTTGGTTTTGCTCAAGGGAATCCTCGGATCTCAGTTACTGTCATGTAACCTTGGATATTTTGTTCCTAGTTTTTGCTTGCCTAAAGCTCTCAAAATATGCCTTGTTTTAGAATTGTTTGCCATGATTTTTCCTATATATATGTATAATGTATATCTATATAACCTTTTTCAGTAGTTTGGTTGCTCATATTTACTCACATTTACCCATATGTACTAGTTTTCAGAGTCAGTTGCTGTTTTTTGAGTCTTTTTCCTTTGGTTTAAGTATATAATCATTTTAATTATATAAACTTGTGTCACTTATACAATCATTTTAATTATATGATCTTGTGTTACCTATATAATCAGTTTGACTGTATAACCATTTTACTTTAATACCCATTTTGATCCTTTTTACTGTATAATCGGTTGGAATCGATAATCCTTTCTTTTGTTGTTTTTGGAAGATGTAATCTTTTTTGGATGATGTAGTCTTGTTTGCTTAATTTTGGTTCCATTTAATCACATTTTGCATGTCTTGAGTTATAATCCATATTTTGCTTCAGTAATGAGTTATGTGGGTTTAGCTTAGTAAGATGATGCTGTTTGAGTTTTTTTTTTTTTTTTTTTTTTTTTGGGAAGTTGAGATTTTGCACATCCAGAGCGAGTTACGACCAAGTAGCAATATTTGGGGTTTGAATCTAAGGTAAATGGTGACGTGACAAGATTTTTCTTGGTTTGTTGGAATTTCTGACAGTTCCGGGAGTAACTGTAACTTGGTAAGGGGGGATTTGTCACGTACACCCTGTGTGTGGTCACGTGAAGGACCCCTGGTCACCAGCTCGCTTGAGGGGAATGCGATTTATCAGCATCCACCGGAGAAGAGGTTGTCTCCATGCCAAATTGCCAACGAATGGTTTTCTGCCTCCCATCTTATCTTGCAGATTTTGTTGGGGGGTCTTGAGGCGGAGCTTGACGGACAACGGCCAGGAGGGCTTAGGCCTGCCGGACGTAACTGAATTACTGTGACGAAGATGAAATTGATTGTTTTTTTCCCTCTGACGTCATGAGGTCACACCCTACGATGTCGTAGACGCCTTCCGATACCCGCCGGACATGCATCAGTCTGGCCTAAACCCGCAGTAGAAGAAGCTGCCAAAATATTCGTCCCTTTGCTTGTCATACCAAAACCCTTATTTTTAGACTTAGAAACAATTTTCAAACCTTTTGGACTTAGAAATTTTCGAGTGGAAATTGAATGACCGTAAATGTTAAGTCTTCGTCCCCTGACCGTTGTTCATCAAGTAAACAATAATTGTACCATGCTACCATGATATGAAGAGCACGTATTTTACTTAAAGAAACCTTGCAAGCTTGAAATTCTTAGACTATTAAAAGTGCTTAGACCTTTGTATGATTATTTTTGAAAATATATTGCTCAATACAAATTAAACTTTGTGTATCCCGCATCTTGAATATTAATGTTCAAATTAATTGTCAGTGTCGTGACAATATATATATATATATATATATATATATATATATATATATATATATATATATATATATATATATATATATATATATATATATATCATCATAATCATTATCATCATCATCATCTCCTCCTAGACCTTTTGACGCAAAGGGCCTCGGTTAGATTTCGCCAGTCGTCTCTTTCTTGAGCTTTTAATTTGATACTTCTCCATTCATCATCTCCTACTTCACGCTTTATAGTCCTAGGTCATGTAGGCCTGGGTCTTCCAATTCTTCTAGTGCCTTGCTGAGCCCAGTTAAACGTTTGTTGAACTAATCTATCTTGGGGAGTGTGAAGAGCATGCCTAAACCCTCTCCATCTACCCCTCATCATGATCTCACCCACATATGGTACACGAGTAATCTCTCTTATGGTTTCATTTCTAGTCTTGTCCTGTCATCTAACTCCCAATATCCTTCTGAGGGTTTTATTATCAAATCTACTAAATCTATTGGAGATTGTTTCATTGTCCTACCATGACTCATGTCCATAGAGTACCACCGATCTCACTAAACTGATATATAGTCTGGTTTTTATATGAAACTTTAGGCGATTTGATTTCCAAATTTTGATTTAACCTGGCCATTGTCTGATTTGCTTTTTTCAATCTTTCACTAAACTTTAATTCTAGAGACCCTGTATTGGAGATCATTGTTCCTAAATACTTAACTGATTCTCCTTCATTAATCCTTTCTCCTTCCAATGATATATCATCTTCCATTGCATATATATATATATATATATATATATATATATATATATATATATATATATATATATATATATATATGGTCACACTCAGCAGAATGGCCAGACGTATAACTAAGTTTCTCTCCATCCCTCAAGTACGAAGGAGATGGTGTAGTCATACCTTGGGGAGAGGGATTGTAGTTGAGAGAGGGGGAGGGGTGGAAAGGGTTGAATCTGTGTGTGGGCGTGTGCGTGCATATTTATGTAAGTATATAGACGTCATTTTTGACGGGTCGCGTATACTAGTAATGATTAGAGAGAAATAACTATTATATGAAATTGATACTTATAAGGTGAAAATGTGTATGTATCTTTTATCATGGAAAATCTAATATTAATCTTTGACACCGTCGTTCAATTAGTTCGTTATGCATGTTGCATAAGATTTTTCATAATTCTGATCATCCTTTGCATTCAGATCTTCCTGGACAATTCCATCCTGTTCGTAATACTAGGCATGCAGGTAATTCTAATAGTCTGCCCTTCTCCATTATAAGGCTCAATACTACACAGTATTCCAGAAGTTTTATTCCAGCTGCGACCAAGTTGTGGAATGATCTTCCTAATCAAAGTTGCAGCAAATGTTTTTATGTTGAACAGGCTGACATAAGTCTTTTTATAGTTCATCAATAACTTATCTTTTTTGGTGTTGTTACTGTTTTTAGAATGATTTATTGTTATTTGTTCTCATCATTTATTTATTTCCTTTCCTCACTGAGCTAATTTTCCCTATTGGAGGCCTTGGGCTTAAAGCATCTTGCTTTTCCAACTAGGGTTGTAGCTAGGTTAGTAATAATAATAATAACAATTATAATAATAATAATAATAATAGGATATATATATATATATATATATATATATATATATATATATATATATATATATATAGATAGATAGATAGATAGATAGATAGATATATATATATACTGTATATATAAATACAGAGGGATTATATATGTATATATATATATATATATATATATATATATATATATATATATATATATATATATATATATATACTGTATATATAAATGCGGAGGGATTATAATCATTATAATATAACTTTTCGTATCTTATAAAACGAAGTATTAATAATTTAATTTGTATATTGCAAATACTTATGTAAGATTATACTCTATTGTTACGTAGCCAACTGTGAAAGAAGTGCAATTTTTCATTATGTATTTGTGAAAAGTCAAGAATAGCGTAATACTTTTAAAATTTATAGCAATGTCCCAACATGGAAATAATAAAGAAAACTGACATGAAAGAAGATATCTGTCTTGAGATTCTTTTTTATTATTTGTTGAGTTTACCTGTTCTGTTCTTTGGGTACACTTTCAAAAGCTATAAATAGTGGCTCCGATAAGCTTTTCATGAGACGCCTGAATAGAAACCACAGCTAGATGAATAATTTGGAGAGAGAGAGAGAGAGAGAGAGAGAGAGAGAGAGAGAGAGAGAGAGAGAGAGAGAGAGAGAGACGTATCTCTCATGCCATTCCAAGCAGTAATATAAGTCAGGGTCGCAATGCTAGTTGCAATTGTTATTCTGGAATAGATTATTACCACCAAGGCAGAAAGGCGTTGGTGCCAATGGGTAAAATCGAAACGTAATACTCTAATTAGCGACTAGTAAACCCCTCTAATTATCTCTGAGGAAAGATAATATGTTACGTTTATTTACCTCATTTGAAAAGAAAAAATAATTGTACTTGTTGACGTTGATATAAACAAACATAATCTTGTCCGAAGACTGAAATATCTTTTTTGAAGTTTAAAAAGTTTGAGGTCCTTAAATATGAGTTTTCATCGAAAATTTCCTCTATATTCAACAACGTAGATAATTAATTCTGTTTGGTAAGAAAACAATGAGTAAAAGATAACATTTAAATATTTTTGAAATTTAAGTTTAAAACAGAAAAAAATTAATTATGGCGTTCTTTATATATTACAGACTGTTTCTTTTTACGGTGTTATCATATCCATGAAATTATTTACTTAGTTATAAACAGAAACATTCAGAATCCTAACTTTTTTTTATAATATTGTTTATCTGCAGCTCTTATTTTTTTCTAACTGAGAAGTATTTTTTCTTCATTTATAACCGCCTACTTGAAAGCTGCCAGAATCTAGTTCTTTCGAAGCCAATGTATTATTTTTCTATTATTATTACCAGCTAAATTAAAACCATATAGAGCCAAGAGGTCTAACAGAGAAAATAGATCAGCAAGGAAAGGAAATATGGAAACTTAAACTGGTTGTTTAGTTGTTTGGCTGTTTTCAATAGCACTTTTCTTTTAAAGTTTTGTGGGTGCTGAGACTAGTTAAGTTCGAGAATCCAAGAAGATAGTTTACTGTTTGTTGTCTGTTATGTGTGTAAAATTGTGTGTGTGTTCTTTTCAGAAGGAACGTGATGTGTCTGTAAACCCTGTGACCATCAATAAACTGCAGGTAATTTATTTTAAGTTTATCTTAATCAATTTTGTTTGGACATATTGTTTTTCTAGCTCCCTTTATGTACTATTTTTCAAGTGTGAGAATTTTCATGTCTTTATTCATTACCATTCATTATCAAAGTAATTGTTTTTTCAGGAAAGTGTTATAACGGATGAATTAACTGTACGATGAATCGTAAACGGGAATTCGTTACTAGAATGAGAAAATACTCTATCCAAATAGTAGCCCGTCATTACGAACAGAAAGTTCATGATATATTTTCCAAACTCCAAGAGTTTGTTGAAGGCAAAGTAAACTTCACCCAAGAACACTTCCCGAGTTTCATCTTAAGTCCTTACTTGTGGAGAGAGGTAAGTGACATTTTATTTTGTTTGTATCTTGATATTACATTTTTTTAGGGTTTTAAAGTATTTTTTTTAGATATGGATTTTATGTGTTAAGAATATAACAGCTTTAATAGTGTAACTTGACTGGCCGGTAAGTCTTCATTATTTCTTTCCTGAGCACTCTTCAGTTTTGTTACCCTTGTAGCCTACCTGAACTATCTAAATTTTGTTTTCCCTTCAGTTTGTATTAAGCTGTCAGACAAATTGGATAATTTAGATGGGTTGTATTTACATAAGTCTTCTTATTTTATTTTGCTTCAAAGTGATGATTTTGAAAAGACCTCCTACCTCTTCCTTGAAACCATTTTCACCTAAATGACAAGAGATTGTATAATGTGATGTTTTTACAAATAGTAGGAAGTTATTGAAATTGAAAGGTTCGTATTATCCTCCTTGTGCAGGCTTGAGATTGGTAACATATTTTAAAGTCCTTGTTAAATTACCTCTTGGTCAATATTCCTTATCTTTGAAACCAACATTTTTGTCACTGGTGTTTTTCTAGGGTTGGTGTTTAAGCGGCTGAATTTTCTTTTTCAATCTTTGTTGATATTGCTCCCCCCTATTAGTTTAGAGAGGATAGAATTACTATTTTTGTCTGTTGAACTATTAACATTGCAGTTATTCGAAATGGTAAGCCATCAGACAGATCAATGAATCTTGAAGTGGGGTAAACACTATAAACAAATTTTATTACTACTGAAAATACCAGAACGTAAAGCTGTTCGTAAGAGAACTTTTCGTGAATTATGATTTGCTCTACAAAAGCGCGTTATAGTACCTTCGACTCCAAACTTTATCACCAGGAGTACCGTAGCTAATTTAATTAAGGTGCTAAAATCATATTTCCAAAACATCTAGTAAATTTATAGATATGACTCTACTGTCTATGTACCGTGTGCTCAAAGTCATTTACTCGACCATGATTGGTATAAAACTCAATGTAACTGGATATCACTACTTCATCATTATCGTCCGCTAAGAATCTGTTTTAGGATAGAATTTCTTAAATCACCAGTCAACTACTAGCCAGCTATTTAATCTAAACTGGTAGACTGGCGTATGAAGTTCTTATGTCCCAAAGAGTTAGTGGGTGTTACTTGGTTTGCAAACCACCCGTCTCTTTTAATGTTTTTAAGTGTTGCCAGGCCACTAGATACCAGCTATCTCTAGCTTTTGTTCCTATTGTATCTGGTTAATGACCTTCCTGTCAATATTACTGGTATCAGTTCTCAATAAACTGTCACTGAAAACCCCTTGCACTAATATTATAGATATTCGTATTTTGATTAGTTAAGTTCCCTTACTGTTCAAATATGGATGCTCTCTCCTTTAGGAGTACGTATGCCCCCTGATCGTTTTGTATTTTCCTATGAAAAGTTTTTAATGACAATGTTGATAATTACAATACAGTAATGGTATTGGAAAACTTAATTCCTCACTATATGTGCTATTTCAAGTAGCACGTTCTTTTGCACCAGTCCAGAGGCTATTTCGGCTCCTACTTAACACTAGCAAATTTTATACCAATTGCCTTACTCATTATTTCTTTGTTTCTATAACAAGTAATAATATGCTTCATATTCCGTTAGTAATGATTGCAGCAGTTAATAATAGCTATTAACATAAAAATGATCATATTCATATTTAAAGTTTTTCTTACACCTTTTATTATAAATATCATTCAGTAATACCCATCCCACATGAAAAGAATTGTAGCTGATTTTCTCAAATTAATTTCCAGTAGTCATGAATGAGAACTACAACTTAAACCAAATAGAATGTGTTAATTAATTGGGTCATATATTCAAAAGACTGTCGATGAATAAAGCTAGTTTTTTTTTTTTTGGGGGGGAACTACCGGTAATTAAAACACTTGATTTCAGACGTTCTTCAGTAAAGATATCATTCAAAAATAGTTCTTATAGTACACACACACATATACACACACATATATATACATATATATATATATATATATATATATATATATATATATATATATATATATATATGTGTGTATATATATATATGTGTGTATATATATATATGTGTGTGTATATATATATGTGTGTGTATATATATATATGTGTGTATATATATATGTGTGTATATATATATATATATATATATATATATATATATATATATATATATATATATATATATATATATATATACATATATATACATATATATATATATATATATATATATATATATATATATATATATATTTATATATATTATATATATATATATATATATATATATTATGTATATATATATATATATATATATATATATATATATATATATATATATATATATATATATATATATATATATATATATATATATATATATATAAAGTATACTCTATATTTATATGAGGTGCGTTTGATAACTGCTAATCTTACTTAACATTTTATTAACCCTCATGGATTTGAACGTGGGCCTAAATGCCATCTTACTGTACAGGATCAGGGATATATATATATATATATATATATATATATATATATATATATATATATATATATATATATATATATATATATATATATATATATATATATATATATTTCTATTTTCATCCTTTGCGTTTTGTATAGATTTTGTTAGCAACGTGTAGTACTACGATTAAGAGTATAAAAATCCTTAAATTACTAAATTATTTTTGGTGATATATGTCGGCGTTGCGTGATACTTAGCAGATGGCGCACACTGTGACATTCAAGTTTGGTAGTCCTAACGTATTGTGAAATTTTCACGAGAACTGATGTTAACAGTTCAGATAGTTTGGCTCTTAGGGTGAAATATTAAGTGATAACCTTTACCAAGAATAGACTGATACACTATACAAAATACCATGATAATCATCATCATCATTTCGTCCTACGCCTTTGGGTTTAATATTTTAGGGCTTAATAATGGTTGTTTTTGAAGTAATACAGCGAAGACCGAACCGTATCTCTAACATTATTTCATATTTTTTTTCACTTAATATTTTGGCCGTAAGTTAGAATCTCAAATTCCTGTTTAGGGGATATTAAGAAATATATAAGTCTTTGTTGATTATTTTATCGTAAGTCTAACAATATGATACTTTTAGTTATTATAAAGGATTTCCTAATGAAATAAGGAGGGAATGAATGTTTCTTTAATTTAAAGTATTTCTTTTAATCACACAGTTAAAGGAGTTGAGTATTTTATTATTTCAAATTTCTTTGTGAATACTTTATCAACAGGAATTAAATTTTAGTTTTTGATTTTGTATTATATATCTTACATTCGGATCATACTTTATGGCTTTAATTTTTACGCTTAAGAATAAGACTAATTTTGTAGGTCATTAATGATTATTGAAAAACATATTTTCAAATAGTGTATTATCTGAACTTCACGATCAAGTAATTCTAATACATATTTGAAATTAGGTTTTCAATTCTTCTTGTCTGTAATATTTTTTTTTAGATTACTCCAAAAGGTTAGTCTGATATTTCTTTCCAAGTTACAATAAGATAATTACCTCGTTACTGATATATCTCAATTTCTGAAGGTTTCAAGATTCACACCATTATTGATATACATTAGCTAATATTGACACTTTGTTTGACAGTCTAATCTCCTGTCTATAAACTTTATATTCTGTTTAAAATGGCAGAGATTTACAGTGAACGAAAGTAGTTATTGATTTTTGTTTATATAGGTAGAATGAACTCACCCGTTCAATAAGATCTTCATATTGAGTAGTTATTTCAACGAATAAAAATTAAAAACTATAATTATTTTCATTACATTTCACCAGAAATAAAGCAACGTAAATTTTCTATGATTATATGCTTAATGTAAGAGTTTATTTAAAGAAGATTATGTTTTATGTCAATGTAACATTTGGTTAGGACAGACAAGAATATATGCTTTTATTGAAAACTTCGATGGAAAATATATTTTATTTTATATTACGTTAATATGCAGCCTTGGTTTTGTAATGACTCGTATTTTATTCAAAATGGTAAATTCAAAGATGCCATTCAGAATTGGCTTTTACTTCATAAAAGACGAAGTTATATGCTATATATTTTTTAGCATTTTTAAGATGTTAGTGTTTTTTCGAAGCTGTTTTAGGCTTCATCTTATAATTATATAATTTCGAATATTTTCCAGTTTTAATGAAATTAGTTTTAAGAATTTAAAAATTTTTATATATACCTTATTTTCTATAGTTAATTTTTTCCATGAAAACTCTTCCACTAGCAATTTTAACGAGCTTAAGGTACAATAGATATCCATTATACAATATATTTTCTGGTTATCTGAAAACTCAAAGGAAATATTCTCTCTTTATTAAAGATAAAATTCACTCATTATATTATAGTCCAAAGGAGACTTCCGTTTGTGGCAGATCCTATTAACTACAGCTTCTCGGTATAAAATCTCCATTGAACAAAACTAATTTATTATAAAGGTCTCTATCTTGTCTTTCTATATTGTAGTGTTACTGTATTCATTTAAAATTTTTCGATAATATATTGTTCTCGTGACCTATTTTATCTTAGACTACTCTTCTCTCGTTAATCTAAAATTACACCTTTTCCAATGAACTCAGTAAAAATTTTTATTTTATATACTAAAGTTTTGCTGATGAATCCTATATGGATATATAGGTCTTTCTAGGTTTGAGACTAATCCTATATCAATATTTAGGATATTTTAGGTTTGAAACATGGCTGGCAGGATGAAATTGATATACCAGTGTTTAATATAAAGCTTGCCTTAAAGATATTAACCAAGCGTTTATTTATTTTTATTTACTTCAGCTTACAAAATGCTTAAAACATTTACTTATTTCAGAAATAACATTGTACCCTTACAAGGTTTTAAAAACTTTTGGAATTAATTTTTTAGTTTAAAATTATTCTTTTGAAGTTAAGAAAGTTCTTTATTGCAACGATAGTATCAAATATGTTAGACTCTGTTTTATGGAAAGATAGATTTTGGAACAAAAGAAAAAGAATATATTACTTTAATAAACTACTATGAAATGCAACTACTTAATCTAGAAAAAACTGTCAACAACAAAATAGTTTTATTACAACTATATTATATTTGTGTAAAAAATTGCTTGGTTTATATAATTCCTTTTTTTTATAATTAATTGATGTGATATGCCCCCTGTGGCCGCGGGGGCATATAAAAATTAGAATAGCGCCAACGTTATCCCTGCGTGTCGTAAGAGGCGACTAAAAGGGACGGGACGAGGAGCTGGGAACCCCCTCTCCTGTAAAAAAATTCCTGCGAGACATCGACAAGGAGATGGAGCTGGGGGGAGAGTGACTGCTCCCCGCACTCTAGTTTTGGGGTGTTTAAATGTGCGTGGATGTAGTACGATAGAGAGTAAAAGATGTGAGATTGGAAGTATGTTTAGAAGTAGAAGGATGGATGTATTGGCCTTGTGTGAGACAAAGATGAAAGGAAAGGGTGAGGTGATGTTTGGTGAAATGTCTGGTAGAGTGTCTGGGATTGAAAGGGGAAGAGCGAGAGAGGGTGTGGCGTTATTGCTGAGTGAATGGATGACAGGTAAAGTAGTGGAATGGAAAGAGATATCATCTAGGTTAATGTGGGTAAGGGTTAGGTTGAGTAGGGAATGTTGGGCGTTTGTCAGTGCGTATGGGCCAGGTAGTGAGAAAAGTGAAGAAGAGCGGAATGAGTTCTGGAATGATTTAACTAGGTGTGTAGAAGGACTGGGTAGAAGGAATTATGTAGTTGTTATGGGTGACTTAAATGCTAGAGTGGGCGCTGGAGAGGTAGAAGGTGTCATTGGTAAGTATGGCGTACCAGGTGAAAATGAGAGTGGTGAGAGACTGGTAGACATGTGTGTTGAACAAGAGATGGTAATAAGTGCTAGCTTCTTTAAAAAGAAAGATAAAAATAAGTATACATGGGTAAGAGTGGCAAATGGAAGAGTAGTAGAAAGGGCATTAATGGATTATGTGTTGGTAACTAAAAGAATGTTTGGAAGATTGAAAGACGTGCACGTGTTTAGGGGTATGGCTAACGGTATGTCTGATCATTTTTTGGTGGAAGGAAAATTAGTTGTAGCAAAAGAGTGGGGGAATAGAGTAGATGGATGTAAAAGGGAGGTAGTGAGGATTGAAGAGCTAATAAAACCGGGGGTAAAAAGTAAATATCAGGAAAGGTTGAAAATGGCATATGATGAGGTGAGACTAAGAGAAACTGGTAATTTAGAGGAGGAGTGGAAGTTAGTAAAAGAAAATTTTGTTGGTATTGCAAGTGATGTATGTGGCAAGAAGGTTGTTGGAGGCAGCATGAGGAAGGGCAGTGAATGGTGGAATGAAGGAGTGAAGGTGAAAGTGGAAGAGAAAAAGAGGGCTTTTGAAGAATGGCTGCAGAGTAATAGTATAGAGAAGTATGAAAAATATAGAGAGAAAAAGGTGGAAGTAAAGCGCAAGGTACGTGAGGCAAAGAGGGCAGCTGACTTGAGGTGGGGTCAGGGATTGGGTCAGTCATATGAAGAGAATAAGAAGAAGTTTTGGAAAGAAGTGAAGAGAGTAAGGAAGGCTGGTGCAAGAATTGAAGAGACAGTGAAAGATGGAAATGGAAGGTTGTTAAAAGGAGAGGAGGCAAGGAAAAGGTGGGAGGAATATTTTGAAAGTTTGCTGAATGTTGAGGATAATAGGGAGGCAGATATAATTGCTGTTCCAGGTGTTGAGGTGCCAGTGATGGGAGATGAGAATGAGAGAGAGATAACAATAGATGAAGTGAGGAGAGCACTAGATGAAACGAGAGTAGGAAAAGCATCTGGTATGGACGGTGTGAAAGCTGAGATGTTGAAGGAAGGGGGTGTGACTGTACTTGAATGGTTGGTGAGATTGTTTAATATGTGTTTTGTGTTGTCAATGGTACCAGTAGATTGGGTTTGTGCATGTATTGTACCACTATATAAGGGTAAGGGAGATGTGCATGAGTGTTGTAATTCAAGAGGTATTAGTTTGTTGAGTGTAGTTGGAAAAGTGTATGGTAGTGTATTGATTAATAGGATTAAGGATAAAACAGAGAATGCAATCTTGGAAGTACAGGGTGGTTTTAGAAGAGGTAGGGGTTGTATGAATCAGATTTTTACAGTTAGGCAGATATGCGAGAAATATTTAGTAAAAGGTAAGGAGGTGTATGTTGCGTTTATGGATCTGGAGAAAGCATATGATAGACTTGATAGGGAAGCAATGTGGAATGTGATGAGGCTATATGGAGTTGGTGGAAGGTTGTTGCAAGCAGTGAAAAGTTTATACAAAGGTAGTAAAGCATGTGTTAGAATAGGAAATGAAGTGAGTGATTGGTTTCCGGTGAGAGTGGGGCTGAGACAGGGATGTGTGATGTCGCCGTGGTTGTTTAACTTGTATGTTGATGGAGTGGTGAGAGAGGTGAATGCTCGAGTGCTTGGACGAGGATTAAAACTGGTAGGCGAGAATGACCATGAATGGGAGGTAAATCAGTTGTTGTTTGCGGATGATACTGTACTGGTAGCAGACACAGAAGAGAAGCTTGACCGACTAGTGACAGAATTTGGAAGGGTGTGTGAGAGAAGGAAGTTGAGAGTCAATGTGGGTAAGAGTAAGGTTATGAGATGTACGAGAAGGGAAGGTGGTGCAAGGTTGAATGTCATGTTGAATGGAGAGTTACTTGAGGAGGTGGATCAGTTTAAGTACTTGGGGTCTATTGTTGCAGCAAATGGTGGAGTGGAAGCAGATGTACGTCAGAGAGTGAATGAAGGTTGCAAAGTGTTGGGGGCAGTTAAGGGAGTAGTAAAAAATAGAGGGTTGGGCATGAATGTAAAGAGAGTTCTGTATGAGAAAGTGATTGTACCAACTGTGATGTATGGATCGGAGTCGTGGGGAATGAAAGTGATGGAGAGACAGAAATTGAATGTGTTTGAGATGAAGTGTCTAAGGAGTATGGCAGGTGTATCTCGAGTAGATAGGGTTAGGAACGAAGTGGTGAGGGTGAGAACGGGTGTAAGAAATGAGTTAGCGGCTAGAGTGGATATGAATGTGTTGAGGTGGTTTGGCCATGTTGAGAGAATGGAAAATGGTTGTCTGCTAAAGAAGGTGATGAATGCAAGAGTTGATGGGAGAAGTACAAGAGGAAGGCCAAGGTTTGGGTGGATGGATGGTGTGAAGAAAGCTCTGGGATAGGAGGATAGATGTGAGAGAGGCAAGAGAGCGTGCTAGAAATAGGAATGAATGGCGAGCGATTGTGACGCATTTCCAGTAGGCCCTGCTGCTTCCTCCGGTGCCTTAGATGACCGCGGAGGTAGCAGCAGTAGGGGAGTCAGCATTATGAAGCTTCATCTGTGCTGGAAATGTGGGAGGTTGGGCTGTGGCACCCTAGCAGTACCAGCTGAACTCGGTTGAGTCCCTGATTAGGCTGAAGGAACATAGAGAGTAGAGGTCCCCTTTTTGTTTTGTTTCATTGTTGGTGTCGGCTACCCCCCAAAATTGGGGGAAGTGCCTTGGTATATGGATGGATGGGTGATAGTCATTTAGAAATAGCTTCGGTAAGCGATCATTCACTACAGGGTTAAGTCATTTTCTAATAACTTTTTGCTGACTAACAAATTTATAAAGAATGTTTGTCCCAATGATTACTGAAGTGAGTGCTTGTAGTACTGATTATATTTGAAAATTATAGATTCCACTGAAGCAATGATAGTAAATAAAGTTGATGACTATATTATAGTGTCCATAGATACTAGCTGAAAAGATTAGCGTTAGTCACAATATTTTAACCTAGGAATTGGAAATTACCATAAAATACTGTGAAATACTGTAAAACACTTTGGTAAGAGGAATTTCTCTAAAAGCCTGCTATAGAATTAACTACAAAGCTTACAACACTTAAAACTTTTTAACGTCCTTGTTAACTTTTGAAAGTGTTAAGAATGAAGAAAAGCCTTCTCATTATGTTTCTTTTTTAATATTTTCTTAAACATCATTATTCTATTCAAGGGTTTAGTGTACTATTGTCATAAAACAAACAAATTGAAACTTGCGACAATAAGAAAAATCTTGAGTACGAAATGATATTGTCCTATAAGATATTATGTAACCAGGTAAAGCAAATGAGTAAGCAGAAGAATTAATAGAATTTCAGTGAGATTGAAATTATATAAGGAACGAGTTCTTTCTAAGTTGAGCGGAAATTAAATGTTTATAAAAACTGAGAATTTAGTTGAACCTTCGGGTGGGAACGAGGGTTAAAGCAATATCATTAATCTTGAGACAGACACAATCTCTCTCAGCTTCTACTTCATAATACAACTGTGGAATATAGATACGGAATTGTTTTTAAAGCCTAATAAACATCAGGGTTATGACCGAAGTTCTTTAATCTAATATACTGAAAGAAAGAATAAAGCAATATGAAGAGCGAGGAGTAATGTTTTCGCCTTTTCTCTGCAATATTACATACCTCTGAGGATTTGACGAATGTGGATGAGGTCGCGAAATAGTTTCTTTAGTAAATATCCAAGGCCTTGTAAATATCTTACAGAGAAGTTTACTTAAAGGGTCAAAAGTATAGTATTAGATAATTTAAGATATTGAAAGTTAACACATTTTTGGGGAGAAGCACTTTAAGCGAGTTTATGAGAATCGGCAAAGTAGAAATTGTTTTAATTCTAGCAAATTTTATGTGATTAGGAAGGTCTGAAAATTAGTAAAAGAAAGTATTGCTTAATAATTGCAATAATATTGAATAATAATCTTTAACCACAAAAAACACAGACTTAATATTCATCCATATCTTTGAATGAGAAAGAACCGTGGTTTGAAAACTCAGTTGATTAGGAATTTTAATAGGAATTTTTAAGTATAAATAAGGGACCGAAAGCATGGAAACAGACTGGAAAAATATAAGTAAAAGTATATTATGTGTATCAATTTCATTGATATATCAAAATAAAATATCCGTAAGTTAATTCATACGTGTTATTACAGTATGTCTTTATTCAAGGCAGAACTGTAAAATAATGTAGACTACGGGCAGTTTTTACTGACATATCAAGTGTTGTTGATTATAGACTGAATTAGCTTGGTTATAAAGCATGGATGTAAAACAGATGGAAGAAAGACACATTGCTAGGCAGGTAGGACTAGTTTATGCCCGAACATTATATTTTGGGGGCACTATTACGTTTAAAACAAAAGATAGAAAAAAAAAAATTGAGACCATACATATGATGGAATAGTTTATTTAAGCCAGGCATTGTTACTTTCATTGATTCATTTCATTTTATTTGGTAAGGCCATGTTTCATTAATTTCAAGTCTGCTTTGAGGAGAATTTGTTTTTCATATTTTGATTGTATCTTACTTAGAAACTGGGCACTTCAATAAATAGAATTTTGTGCACAGAATATATTCCATTGCATTATTTGTATTCTCCCGTAAAACAAACGCAAACAGATAGGCAAAAAAATGTGGACATTTAGATGTATACACAGTATAAATGATTAAAATGATATGGGAACAAGCATAGATATACATAAATATTTTCACGTTCTTATTAACAGATTGAGCTTAGTTAATTACAATACATGCTTTGTTTCACTTGCGTAAACCCACACATGTTTAACATCTGTCTCCTCCCCGAATTATTTTTATTAGTACTTGCTAAGCTACAACCCTAATTGGGAAAGCAGGATGCTATAAGCCAGGAGCTCCAACAGGGAAAATAGCTCAGTAAGGAAAGGGAAAAA
>NC_090735.1:26978551-26983551 GCF_036898095.1 Palaemon carinicauda
TTCGCTAGCATTTGTATTCAGGCTTAATAGTTTTCAGATCACTATTATAACACTTTCCAAAGAGATAAATCTTCAGGTTTTTCTTGAAAGCTGCCACATTTTTGCTATTCTTGACATAAAGTGGAAGGTCGTTGAAGAGACTCGGTGCAGCATAACAAAAAGTTCTTCCTCCTATTGCATGATTCACACTAATTTCGAATAGTCTATATGGGTCTTCAGCACGTCTAACTCTTACAGCAGCGCTAGTAGCTTGAGAGTAGGGGACCAAGCAATCACGGATATATTTAGGCTCATCACTTGTAAGTGCTTTGTGAGTCAACAAACAAATTTTAAATTCAATTCTAGCCTTAACAGGTAACCAATGTAGATCGATCAGTGCAGGAGTTATTCTCTCCCGAAATTTAATGTCTCTTATCATTCTAGCCGCCTGGTTTTGCACATTTTGAAGCTTTCTTAGTAGTGTATTTGGCAATTTATTGTACAGAGAATTGCAATAATCAAGCCTTGATATTACGTGACTCATCACTAAAAATTTTTTACTGCCCTCTGTTAAATATTTTCAAATAAATGCTATGTTTCTCAGGTGATAGTTACACTTTCACTGTGTTCACTATTTGATCCCTAATTGACAAATTACAATCTATCAGTACACCCAAATTTTTCACAACAGGCACAATCCTAACATCAGCGTCACCAATTTTTATACTTTGTAATAACTGGTAATTCTTCAAAGCCACCTTTGTGCCAAAAAACATACATTTAGTCAGGACAAAATAAAGTTTAACCCCCCCAAAAATGCTGGCTTTACAATCATATCTTCGATGATCTTGTTCCCAACTGATTCAAAGGCATGTACATTCACATCTGGTCCAGCCACTATTTGATTGACAATGTTTTTCAGAGTAGTATCAGATGTGAAAGGTGAACAGGCTGCAATCTTTGTCTGAATTTTCTCAAGATCAGATGCATCTCTTTTGATGCGTGCCTCAGTTGAATCTTTGTGTTGTGGTTAGGTTGGTAAAATCTTGCATTGCACTGTTGTACTCAGATGTTACAGGTGCAGATAAGGTCCAAAGATTACGCATCTCCTCGGTCATTCCACTGCCTTGTGTAGACCACCAGTGCTCTTTAGAGACCTCATTAATGTTTGTTCTATAACAAGATCACTACTTAGTCTTGCCCAGCAATGATTGCCTCTTCGAACAACATGAAAACAATCAAGGAACTTTTGATAAACATCTGGGTGCTTTTCTTCCAGGTTGCTCATTTGCTGCAGGTAGTAATGAGCAGATCACAGATAATTGAAGTGCCCAGCTGCAGCAAAGACAGTTAGGAAATTGGACACTGCCTGCAAATGCATCAACCAAGATTCAGTACGATCTGCCTTGATCAACATTCCTGCTATGCCAACCCTACGCTGATAATTCAGCCACAATTGGCTTGTCTTTGAGGTCTGAGCAAGTTCAGATTTCTTCTTCTCCATTACTGTCTCAAGTTTTATCAAAACCTCAGAACAAGCAGCATCTTCTAGCATAATCTCTCCAATAAGAAGGGAGGAGTACAATTCCTCTGCCTGATCCAGCAATGTCTGAATCTGAGGATCATCTTTGGCCATTTCCATTACAAACTGGCTATGTAGGCCCTTGTCAACAAGAAAGTGGGCCCGCAAAGCCCTCTGGACAGCTTTCCCTGTTAACATATGCACCATTGCATTTTCTCCATAAAAAGTCTCATGTATGCTTTTGAGGCTGGTCCTTTCCATGGGAGTTCCTACGGCCACCAGCAAGTTCATGAGCGTATGATGTGATATAATTAGAAGATTATATAAACATGAGTACTGTAAGTTAAGAACCCTATAAAAGACGCTCATAATTAGTTTGCTATCATTATACCTCTAAGAATAAATTCTTTTAACTATTGCTTGTTGTAAGTGTTTGTGTATAAGGTGATAGTGAACATCTGAAGGTCAAGAATTCAATTTGATAATGATTTAACAGCTCAATGATATCCCCAGTTGTCTTAATGTGTTCTGTGCCCCAAAAAATGTAGGAATAGACACCAAGATCATCAAATTTGAGTTGATAGTTATAGAGTTATGATTGTTCAAAGGTTTTGGCGGCCATCTTGGACGCATTCTGGAAAAAAAAACTTTTCCGGGGGTCATAGTTTGGTAAACTTTCAGTATGTTAAAAACTACATTAATACCTACCAGAATCAGTTGAGAAACCTTTTGTTGCAATTTTTGGGGGGTTTTATCATCATTTAATTCAAGCTTTTTCCTCTGCATCCATGTTTTTATTTCAGTCATTATCTCATCAATTTTCTTCTTTGTATCTTGTGTTGTTGAAATTGAAAGGTAGAACTGAGTATCATCTGCATATAGTTTGAAGCCCACTTTTTGTTTTTTCAAGATATGTGATAGCTCGATAGTATATATGTTGAACAAGATAGGGCCCAGAACACTACCATGTGGTACACCTTTCATAAGAATTCTCTCACTAGATCGGTTTGCAGAAACTTCTACAATAGTCTTCCTGTTCGTTAAGTAGCTTCGCAAAAATTCCAGTGCTTCCTCAGTCACTCCAATGGACTTAAGTCGTCAAGTAAGTACTCGTGCACAACAGTATCGAAAGCAGCACTAAGATCTAACATAATCAAAATTCCACACTTTCCCCCATCAAGAAGACCTATCATATCATTCATTATTGAGCATAAGGTAGTTTCTGTAGAGTGATTAGCTCTGTAGGGCGATTGATTTTCCGGGAATACCTCTAACTCAGCAATATGCGCCCATAATTGCTCACTTATGATTTTTTCAATAAGCTTTGACATGTAGGATAAATTTGAAATGGGCCTATATGAATTTAGTTCGTTTACAGCACTTTTTCCTTTGTATATTGGTTTGATCAACGCAGTTTTTTCACAGCTAGGAAAACTGGATTGTGATATACTTAGGTTAATTATGTTTAGGTAAATATTATATACAACTTACTTGTTTGGAGCTCCACTTATTGAACTATTTGGGAAAGGGTCGTTTCCACAATGTATTCTTCATCTCTCTCATAACCTTTAACAAGTCACGCATATTTATTTCCTTAAATTTTATTAACTTCTTACCTTCCTTCACTGGCATAACTGACTGTCCTTCTAACTGATTTTGGGGGAAACCTCTATAAATTTTATTATTTTTTCATTGAAGAATATAGCAAATTTCTCTGCACATACATTTTCAGGCAAGACGTATTTTTTCTTTAATCCCTTCAAATCATCTAGGTTTTTGTGAAACTCCCTCATGTTATTAGTTTTTCTTTAATTTCGCCGTTGTAGAATGTTCTTTTTGTTTTCTCTAACAGGATGTTATAGTCATTTTTTGGCCTTATTATATAGATTTATGGCATGTGAGGATTTGGCTCTTTTCCATCTACCTTCCATTTTACGTTTGTCTTTTTGCCTTTAAAAGCTCAATATTATACCATCTAACATTTTCGTGTACAACTATTTGTTTGCTCTTTATAGGACACTTGGTATCATACATTTTTCTAAAATTGTCATTATATTTTTTGGTGTAACACCCAACACATACTCTATCTAACATATGTTCGCACTGTATGTTCTCACAAGACATTTGCGCTACACTAACTTCAATAAAATTCTCAGCATCGAAATTTTCCCGTCCCTATATGTGATCCATTTCTTCAATACGCTAATGCAATTTATATTAACATCAAAAGTGATGAGTTTGTGTTTTTGAGATCCCAAACTTTGGTTCCACTTCAAGGTTTCTTGTTAGGTCAAAATCTTTCCCACATAGGACCAAGTCGAGTGTATGACCACCTACTGACGTTGATACCAAAACACTGTTTATTAAATTAAACATCTCAAATACTTCCTTGAGTTCTTTAGCCTTATTATCATTTTAATCATCTACCCAACAATGTCTCCACAAATTAATGTATTTTTAATATCGTCTACCACACCCACAAGAACACTAAATTCTTCAATGAATTTCTTCATATTACTACCTGATGGTCTATATAATGCTATATTCGATACATTACTGTTTCTTGTCAGTTTTAGATAGATATATTCAAATATTTCAAATACTATTTCATTCATGATAGAAACCCTAGAGAAGGTTTTCGACACGAAGACCCCCACTCCTCCAGTTTTATCCTTTCTTGGTACGTGGTAGAAATCATGAGTACACGGCGTCATTTCCTGAATCTTTGAGTTATCACTAATATTTTCCTACAACCAAGTCTCGGTTAATAAGCATAAATCTAATTAAATTTCATTAATAAGATTTCTAATTTTTATGGTTTTATTCCCGACCGATTGAATATTTGTCAGACCACACTTTACCAATGGGCTAGACTCCATGATCGGTACTATTTTTTATCCTGGTAAGCTCCTCCTTGTATACTTTACAGTTTTCATCATATGTCTTATGATTCGTATCATTGTAATTCCTCATTGAGCAGTTATGACACTTTAACGTATTAACACTACAATCCTTGGTTTGGTGTTCCTGGCAACACTTGGCACATACCTGAGTCTTGCTACAACTATCGGCAGTATGACCAAATTCCTGGCATTTATAACACTGAAATACATTGTAGGAATCATAAATTTTACAGCATCCTCCATACGTGGTATATACTCTATCGTCCTTTTTACGGAAAACTTTCCTGATAGTTGGACTACACTTGACAATGACATGTGATTTACCGCTTTGTCTTGATTTAAACTTCTGATCAATTTAAAGTCCTCTTCATTTTCACGCATATCATTCAACCATTCATTCTCCTCCTTTATACTAGCAATTATAACATCTTCATTTTCATCAATATTGCAGACCTTAATCTTCGGTTTAAGTAGATCCTTTTTATCTACTTCTACCTTAATGTCATTCCTGACCTCTTCTAAGTAATTTTTAGCCTTTTCTAACCCAGCTTTATCCGCAAAATTAACTACCAAGTGGCCTTGCTTAAAGGTTTTGA
>NC_090735.1:26988551-26993551 GCF_036898095.1 Palaemon carinicauda
TAGTGTTGTACCCTAGCCGGCTGCCGGCCTAAGTGGCTGGCAGCCGGGCAGTCGGAGTTCTCTGGTTCTTTTGCTGCCAGCCGGCATCGGTTGTATACCTTTGCCGGCCGGCTATTATCACGCCATTGTGTGCCGGTCGCTACGAGTGGTGGCCGGCAGCTACCTTATGTAGTTGCCGGCCGGCAGTCATTGCCGGCCGGCACTGGCTGTTGCCGGCCGGCAGTTACTGCCGGCCGGCACATGCGTTTGAACCAGCGTTCTGCCGCCTTATAGCTCTTAAGTAGTATACTTTAGAGCTAGTTATGGTGAGTGCCGGCCGGCACATTACCTTCTATACTGTACCAGTATTCTTCAGTATAGTATATACTGTAGGGAGAAAACTATAGTATAGTATTGTTACAACACTGTGTTTTCTAACATTTTTGTGTGTTCTTGCACAGCCCTTTGGTGTTGCCTTACAGATAAAGAAAGTGAGTTCTTTCTTGTCTACTATCCGGTATTTTAAAATCATCCCTTAGGTGTGAGCTACACCTGTTTCCTCTGGAAATTTTTCATTGGTTGCTCTAGGACAGATTAACCATACGATTTTATTATCTGGAAGGTTGCAACAATTGACTGTGCGGGAAACACAAGTGTGTGTCTTTCCTTTCTGTTTTGTTATGCTAAACTATGCATATCCAGTGATACGTAGTTCACTTGATACTCATGGAAATTTCTTCTCTTT
The DNA here is from genome assembly GCF_036898095.1 of Palaemon carinicauda. Lineage (NCBI taxonomy): Eukaryota > Metazoa > Arthropoda > Malacostraca > Decapoda > Palaemonidae > Palaemon > Palaemon carinicauda. Next base: position 26,989,276 of record NC_090735.1, read on the forward strand.
ACAGGAGGACCATCCGAAGTGCGGAAGTGTTTTCTGCAACGTCCGCAGCAAGAACTTCTGCGGACATGATTTATGTAGGAGGCACGCAGCATGCGCTGTCTCCAAGGGTGATCTCCGGTATTGGGACCCTCAGGTATGTACCGTGTGCACTAACCTGGTTGCTGAGGCTTTTGATTCCCCTAGGACGGCGGAGTCAAGGGATATAGCAAGGGAGAAGTCTCGTACCTGGGTAAGGGGTTTCCAGAAGAACACCTCTGGACCTTATCTTCCAAGTGAGAAGATGAGGGCTTACCTTTTCCCCAGGGCATCAGCTGATGCAGTGATTCCCCAGCCTCAAGAGGAGATCCCCCTAGTTCAGATCCCGGTGGATGCTGAAGTCGCGGTCGCCTTGCAGGACATGCAGTTGGACGACAGGATGTCGGACGTGTCCGAGCGTCTGGAGGAAGACCTCCTGGCAGAAGGCCAGGATGAAGATCAAGCTCCAGACATTGTAGAGGAAGAGGTCGACGAGGTGTCGGCTGCTCCGGTTCAGGTCCCTGAACCTATTCCTTCAACATCGTCCGCTTTCCCAGAAGAGCTGGGACAGGCCCTCTCCTCCATTGTTGGAATGATCCAACAGATGCAGAAGGCGAATAATGAGAAGGCGGCTGCAATGGAACTGCAGATGCAGAGGCTTGCAGCATCACGTGGGCCCCAGAAGAGGCCCAACGTGAAAGACCTTCCCTTGTGCTCAGATGCTAACCCGTGGAGATATGCTGAGCACATGCCGATGACGGTCGGAAAGATCGTCATGTCGGATAAGTTGGGCTCAGTTCCCCTAGAGGAGGTGGAATTCTGGCCCAGCAAAGGATCGTATCCGGACTGTTGTGTCCGTTTGAGGAAGGAACCAGCTTCAAAGGAGGAGACAGAGCCGAAGGAGGTCATAGTGATGGACCATGCTAAGGCTCAAGCTTTGCTTTCATCCTCGATGAAAGAGAGGGGCTTCACGAACTCAAAGGTGGCTGCATTGAGTAAGAAGCACCCTTCCTTTGTGTCCTCTCCTGCTAGAGCCTTCCCCTTTTTGCAAAAAGGGTTTGCGGCTGTGTTAAAAGCAGTCGAGGCTGGCAAGCCATGCCACTCCTTGGAGGAGTGTAAACCCTTGTTGCTGGCCCTACCTATGGACCACAAGGACTGGAAGGACGTCCATCTTACCTTCTCAGTCGGGAAGTTGGAGGCTGATATTGCCGGACGTCAGTTCGGTGAGAACCTCCCTAAGCTGTCTGACTTTCTTTTGCGGAGGGAGCTCGAGACGAAAGAAAGACTGGCCGCCTCAATGTCTCTTCAGACCACTCTTGAGACGATGGCAAGTGACCCCAAGGTCCATGAGATGTTCATGGTAGTGGCCAAGACTCATCTGGCCACAGTGACGAAGATCTTTACAGCTTCGTCAGGGCGAGGAGAGCTTGTAGGGAGTTTGTGTTCGCCTCGGCTGCGGTGAGGCAGGAGCCAACGAAACTAATCTCCTCCAACATTTGGGGCAAAGACCTTTTCCCTAGCGAATCGGTCAAGGAGGTTGTTGATAAGGCCGCCACGGAGAATAGAAACCTTCTCCAGAAGTGGGGCCTGTCTATCAAGAGAAAGTCTTCCTGGATGAGGGTCCCCAACCAAAGAGGAAGACTAAGAGGCCAAGGCTACCCCCTCGGCCAGCCAAGCCATTTAGACAGCAACAGCAATTGCCTATGCCTTCAGTGCCCCAGATGGTGGCACAAACCCCGACCACATTCCAGTGGGTACCCCTAGCCATGTCGACACAGTCCCCGGCATTCAACCCAACGTTCGAAGGGCAGTCAACTTCCTTTCGAGCAAAGCCTAGAGGAGCAGCCAGAGGCTCGTCTAGGCGCCCCTCAAGGGGAAGGGGATTCAGGGGTGGTCGGGGTCAGGGAGGCAAGACCTCAGGACAGCAGTCGAAGTGAGTTGATACCGGTAGGAGGGAGACTTCAGAATTTTCGGGATCGGTGGATCTTCGATCCCTGGGCCCACAGCCTACTCAAGAATGGACTGGGCTGGAGCTGGTACAGCACTCCATCCCCGTGCCCTCGGTTTTTCCAACACTCCACCCCCGTTCTGGAGGAGTACATCCAAGAACTGTTGGAGAAAAAAGTGATCCGAAGGGTAAAGTCCATCAAATTCCAAGGGAGGCTGTTTTGTGTTCCCAAGAAGGACTCGGAAAAACTCAGAGTCATTCTGGACTTGTCGCCACTCAACAAGTTCATAGTGAACTGCAAATTCAAGATGCTAACACTGCAACACATAAGGACCTTACTGCCCAAGAGGGCATTTACCGTCTCCATAGATTTGTCAGACGCCTATTGGCACGTTCCAATCAATCGTCGACTCTCCCCCTACCTAGGGTTCAAGCTACAACGAAGACTATACGCCTTCAGAGCCATGCCATTCGGGCTAAATATAGCCCCAAGGATCTTCACGAAGCTTGCGAGCGTAGCTCTCAAACAATTACGCCTAAAGGGAATTCAGGTGGTAGCCTACCTGGACGACTGGCTGGTGTGGGCAGCATCCAAGACAGAATGCTTGCAAGCTTCCCTGCAGGTGATCCAGTTCCTAGAGTATCTAGGCTTCAAGATCAACAGAAAAAAGTCTAGACTTTCTCCATTTCAAAAGTTCCAGTGGTTGGGAATCCACTGGGACCTAATGTCACACCAATTCTCCATCCCGGCGAAGAAAAGGAAGGAGATAGCTGGTTCTGTCAAGAGACTTCTGGATTCCGAAAGGATATCAAGACGCGAACAGGAGAGAGTGCTGGGTTCTCTCCAGTTTGCTTTGGTAACAGACCCGGTGCTAAGAGCACAGCTAAAGGATGCAACCGGAGTTTGGAGAAGTTATGCATCAAACGCACGAAGAGATCTGAGAAGACCAGTTCCGCTTCGTCTACGTACTCTTCTCAGGCCTTGGTCCCAAGCCAGACAACTAAAGAAGTCGATACTTCTTCAGCCACCTCCCCCCTCGTTGACTATTCACACAGACGCCTCGAAGGAGGGGTGGGGAGGTCATTCTCATCAGAAGAAGGCCCAAGGGACTTGGTCCAATCTATTCAAGACATTTCACATAAACTTTCTAGAAGCTATGGCAGTGCTCCTTTCCTTGAAGAAAGTCTCCACACGTCGCTCGATCCACATAAGGTTGGTGCTGGACAGCGAGGTGATTGTGAGATGCTGGAATCGACAAGGATCAAGGTCACCACCTCTCAACCAGGTGATGTTGGCCATCTTTCGACTGGCGGAAAAGAAGAAGTGGTACCTGTCGGCAGTTCACCTTCAAGGAGTCCGCAATGTGACAGCGGACGCTCTATCCAGGTTCACACCGATAGAGTCGGAATGGTCCCTAGACGCAGGATCGTTCTCCTTCATCTTGAGTCAAGTCCCAGAACTGCAGATATAGACCTCTTTGCGACGAAAGACTACAAGAAGTTGCCCCTGTACGTGTCCCCGTACGAGGACCCCTTGGCGGGAGCAGTGGACACGATGTCCCTCGACTGTAACAGATGGTCCAGGATTTATCTGTTCCCTCCTCACAACCTTCTGCTGAGGGTCCTCAACAAACTGAGATCTTTCAAGGGAGTAGCGGCAATAGTGGCCCACAAGTGGCCGAACAGCGTGTGGTTCCCTCTGGCATTGGAACTACGGCTGAAGTTTCTACCGCTACCAGATCCAGTTCTGACCCAGCGAGTCCAGATGTTGACTGTCTGCGCTTCATTACAGAAAACCCAGACCCTGCAGCTCATGATTTTCTCTCCCTAGCGGTGAGAAAGCGTTTCGGGATTTCGAAAGACAGCATAGACTTCCTAGAGGAATATAAGTGCAAATCTACTAGAAGGCAATATGAGTCATCTTGGAGAAAATGGGTGGTCTTTGTCAAGGCGAAGAATCCGCAGGAGATCTCGACGGACTTCTGCTTATCTTTCTTCATCCACCTCCATGGTCAGGGGTTGGCAGCTAACACGATTTCAACGTGTAAGTCTGCTTTGAGAAGACCCATTCTATATGCCTTCCAGGTCGACCTCGCTAACGAGATCTTTAATAAAGTTCTGAAAGCCTGCGCTAGGCTCAGACCTTCAGCACATCCAAAGCCCATTTCATGGTCTTTAGATAAAGTTCTTCATTTAGCTTCCTATTTGCACTCACGTCCGGGGCCAGGGTTAGTGAGATTGTAGCCCTCTCGAGAGAGGAAGGTCGTGTTCAGTTCTTGGAAGGGGGAGAGCTGAACCTGTTGCCGGATCCTA
>NC_090735.1:27003551-27008551 GCF_036898095.1 Palaemon carinicauda
TTGAGGCGGTTCTGTCGTCTGTATATATTTATATGTTGCTTTGTTTCCGAATGGTCCTTTGTTGTCTCTTTTACTGCTTCTTCCCCTTTATTGTGCGTTTGCTATTTCGTCCGCACGTTCTCAGGTTGCGGGTATGGTGTGTAGGATGATCAAAGTGTTAGGTTACGTCGAGGCTGTTATTTTATGCTGTAAAAGGTTATGGTTTCTACTGGTTATGGGTAGCTTATATGGGTGTGGTAGCTTCCATTTGGTAAAACACACCTATAGAATATAAAACTTTAAATTGTGAAGGAAAGTAAGTTCTAAGTCTGACGTGTATTGCATAATATCGATGCATTGTAAAAGCTTTTAGTCGTTATTAAAAATTTGATTTTACCCGAATGCACAACAAATGAGTGAATTTCTGAGCCTTCTTATTCAATCCACAAAAACATTTATGATAGACTAATAATAATAATAATGATAATAATAATAATAATGATAATAATAATAATAAGATTATTATTGTTATTATTCATTATTATTCATTATTATTCATTATTATGATGCATTATTATTATAATTTATTTATTATAATTATTATTATTAATGAGGATTTATTTTTTATTCTTATTTATCATTAATTATTTATTAATATTATTTATTGTTATTTGCTGTAGTTGTTATCGTTGTTATTAATTCACCTTTTCATGAATTAGAACTACTGATTGTTATTTGCTACGCCAACAATTTTGTGAGATTCTGGCACCTTCAGTCCTTTCATAAAAAGAGTGATCCGAGATTTTGGCACTTCTGCCGGTGAAAATTGTCAACATTTTAATAAAATCTACGGATCAAACTTTCCCTCTTACATATGTTGACCGCGAATGAATGTACTGACTAATAGAAATCTTGGATCCGGATGGTGATGCTTAACACCAAAATCTAATCGATTCTCTGTTAGCTCTTTTCTTACATAACCTGAAATTTTCATTAAGATTCATCTAATTTTCTTGTTCAGCTGATAACAAGCAAACATCCTTAGCGCAGGTGACTATGGTTGAGGAGCCTGATATCTCATAATTCCAATTTCAAATGCATTATTTTTTTTTCATCGGAGATCTTTGCTTCCAAATCCTCCAGCGCATCCATTCTTCTGTAACCCTGACAAGTTATGTGAAAGTTTTCCTTTTCTGGTTTTCCAGGGGTGTAAAAATTATTTCCTTCTTGTTCGTCCGTAATGAAATCTCTTTCTCTCTCTCTCACTCTCTCTCTCTCTCTCTCTCTCTCTCTCTCTCTCTCTCTCTCTCTCTCTCTCTCTCTCTCTCTCTCTGTATATATATATATATATATATATATATATATATATATATATATATATATATATATATATATACATACATATATATATATATATATATATATATATATATATATATATATATATATACCCGTATTTCCCGTGTCATAAGACGCACCTTTATTCACGAAAAATGTCCCCCAAAATCACCCTGCGTCTTAACACTAAGAAAAAGTTGTATAGGGGAGTTTGACACACTTGAAACACCAAACTATTGACTTACAAGCACTCAAACTCACGACAGATAGAATATAAACCTACAGTTATCTTTCATATAATATAAATTCACTCCTTTTTATATTTCACTTTAATGAAGTACTGTAGTAAATTATTTCTTTATTTTGGTAATCAGCTGATGACTCGCTAACCCCCTTCCACAAGTAAACATGCCAAGTTGCCAACTAGTGGTCTCCTAGCAGACAACACTATGACAGTTGTTTATTCAGTATATATCTATTTTTTTCATATTTTGTTGATATTTTGTAATAAAACAATATTTGATAATGCCTTTGTTGCCTGAGTTCCGAAATAATACAAACAGACAGTTGCTAAATACGTCCTTGGAAAAAAACTTCTGTTAGTAGAATGCAGTATCACCTAGTTAGCAGAAAAGTAACTAGACCCAGAATCACATAAACAGTAGCGAAAGTCTTCCACCTAAAAGAATTTATAGATTTCTATAATCAATAACTACATTTTGTGTGAATATTTATAGGGTATATGAGGAATTTTGGAACTATTACTAGAATTTTACATCTATACCAAAATTTTATAAAGAACCTTTGGCAACACTGCTTTCGTATAAACAACACTTGAAACACCAAGCACCATGAGTAAACGTTTGGTTGTGGTGGGAACTACGACTGGTTTAGTTGTTTCTTATAAGAATATGTAATAGAATTGGGATAATCGGCATATAGCTAATAAATGTCAACTTGAACATTTTATAATACACCCAAAATAAGAAAAGTTACTGTACCAAACAAAAATCACGCTAGAGTCGCTGACCATGGATTTCTGCTAAGAAGTTTTTGAAATCTTCATCTTTTTTTTTTTTTTTTTTAAACAGCCTTGCTAATTTAAGGGTGCGTCTTACCACTTGTAGCGTCTTATCATAGGGAAATACGGTATATTTATATATATATATATATATATATATATATATATATATATATATATATATAGATATATATATATATATATATATATATATATATATATATATATATTGATATATATAATATATGCATATAAATTGATATATATATATATATATATATATATATATATATATATATATATATATATATATATATATATTTATAGATATATATATATATATATATATATATATATATATATATATATATATATATATATATATATATATATATATATATACATATATATACACATATATATATATATATGAATTATATATATATATATATATATATATATATATATATATATATATATATATATATGTATGTATGTATGTATAAAACTATACATATATATAATGTATATATATATATATATATATATATATATACAACTACATATATATATATACATATATATATATATATATATATATGTATATATATATATGTATATATATGTATATATATATATATATATATATATATATATATATATATATATATATATATATGCATACAACTCCATATATATATATATATATATGTATATATATATATATGTATATATATATATATATATATATATATATATATATATATATATATATATATATATATAGATATTTACATATATGTATATATATATATATATATATATATATATATATATATATATATATATATATATATATATACATATATATGTATATATATAGATATTTACATATATGTATATATATATATATATATATATATATATATATATATATATATATATATATATATATATATATGTCTCTGTGTGATTATATGCTCGTTTGACGGACGTTATCTATTGCTAACCCATAACCATTTTGTAATATGTAATTCTCTTCACTTTGGAAATAATATTGTACATCCAAAGGGGAAATTACACACGATAAGTTCATCTACCTTTACCATACATCCAATATATAACAAAAGACAGTCAACTTCTACACTGGATTGTCAACTGATATATAAAGAGATATTGAGGCTACTCCGAAGTCAATATTCTTGTCGAATTCAGATTTTTGTACTGAGAACGCCTGAATTTTACTAGAATTCATACATCAAATTCAATATCCAATTTTGTATCAATACAAAGGCAGAGATTCAAAGCTCCCCAAAGGTTATTACAATTATCATTTATGAATTCTTCTACTGATTTAAAGTGCTCAGCAAAGGTGAATTAATTTTGTCATTTTAGTAAGATTACCATATGATGTAAATTGCTGACAACTGCTTCAGGTTAGTGGGTGGACCTAAGTCTTGAGATATAATACAGGAGTTGCTTGCTTACCCAGTTAAGGTTTAATCTGCAATGTATGATATGATTTTTATCTGTCTTAACAACTAGATTATTATTATTATTATTATTATTATTATTATGTTGTTGTTGTTGTTGTTATGAGCTCATCTACAACCCCAGTTGGAAAAGCAGGATGTTATAAGCCCAAGGGCTCCAAGAGGGAAGAATAGCCTAGTGAGGAGAGGAAATAAGCAAATACATAATGACTATGAGATATTCGAAGATCAGTAACAACGTTAAAATAGATGTCATATATAAACTCTGAAGAGAAACTTGTGTCATTTTGTTCAACATAAAAACATTCTTCACCAGTTTGAAATTCTCAAGTTCCATTATGGTGATTCAATACTATTGCGTAGTATATACTAGACTTAGTAATAGCATTCTATTTATCATATTTCCATAAGTCTATCTAGATTGTGTTGATAACACAACATAATACTGAATATCTATTTAAGACGGATTCATGCGGTACACCTATTCTCCTAAATAGAATAGGGAAATACGATAGCATAATCCTTTTATCATTATCATTAGTATTAATATTATTAGCTAAGCTACAACCCTTAGTTTGAAAAGCAGGATGCTATAAGCCCAGGGGCTCCAAATGGGGAAATAGCCCTGTGAGAAAAGGAAGAAAGGAAAAATGGGATATTTTAGGAGCGGTAACAACATTGAAATATATATTTCCTATATAAACTATAAAAAAAAACTTTAATAAAACAAGAAGAAGAGAAATTAGATAGAATAGTGTGCCCGTGTGTACCCTCAAGCAAGAGAACTCTAACCCAAGACAAAGGAAGACCATGGTACAGAAGCTATGGCACTACCCAAGACTAGAGAACAATGGTTTGATTTTGGAATGTCCTTCTCCTAGATGAGCTGCTTACCATAGCTCAAGAGTCTCTTCTACTCTTACAGGGAGGAAAGTGGCCACCGGACCATTGCAGTGCAGTAGTTAACCCCTTGGGTGAAGAAGAATCGAGATTAGTTGCATTCTATGGCACAATCCATTTTTTGAAATATCAATTGAAATGAGAAGAAATCTCTAATTATAGACGTTTCCTCTTTGTTGTATTATTAATGTCTTATGAGGTTAGTTCCCTGCATAAATTAAACAAATCTATTTCAATAGGGAATGTCTCATAAATAGACAGGACAACCT
>NC_090735.1:27016051-27018551 GCF_036898095.1 Palaemon carinicauda
AGAGAGAGAGAGAGAGAGAGAGACGATTAAACAATTTTATGAAATGAAAAAAAAAAAAAACCCAACAAAGAGGCTTCGTTCCAAATTCTGATATATAGTATTATGGCAATTAAGTTCATTCAGCAGCATTATGAATAAAAAACTAATATGCACGAAACTAGAAATGCATACGATAATATATTATGAAATATATCAAATCACAATACGTTGATCTAACTAAACTTTGATTTTCCGTCAATCATAAAACCGGATGTTATTATACTTACAATGCTGAAACATCGTTTGTTATTGCTCAATTTTGATTCAAATTTCAAAGGTTATCGTGATATTAGTTTTTTCTGGAATTTATTTATAATCTTATGATAAACAAGAAATATAACCTGTAACTTTTTATATAAGATATATCATAACTAAGATTTCCAAAGTATATCCTCGCAAGTTTAAAGGTTTAACGTCCGCTCATGAGTGGCAGAGGTAAGGAACAGAGACATTGCCCTATCGAGCAGGGCAATGCCCTAGAGACTGACCATATTACATATGATCAGCGCCCAAGCCCCCTCTCCACCTAGGCTAGGACAAAGGAGGGCCAGCCACTGGCTGCTGACTCAGGTGATAGACCTGTAGGCTCCCCCAAACCCTCCATCATTAGCTCACAAGGACGGTGAGGTTGCAGCGACTAAAAGAACTAACGAGGTTGAGTGGACTAGAACCCCAGTCTGGCGATCACCAGGCAAGGACGCTACCACCAGGCCACCGCAACCCTAAGTTATTTTACTTCAAACTACTTGATGGTTTTGCATATCTAAAGAATCCTTATAAAGAATTAATTTATGTTATAGAGAGACATTTAACATAGCAAAGGAACCGCTGAATGAAGTAATTAGAATTCTATGAATTTTTCACATGGCATTAAATCCTCATTGAAAGTCAATCGCAAACTTTGCTACTGAAAAGCACTATAGTATTTATTATAATTATTCGAAAGAAATTTAAATCAAATAGTACTTGCTAATTTCAAGTGATATGCATCGTTTTCAAGTTCTAAAATGGCACCTAGGTCTGTTTTCCAATTATGATTTTGTTTATTAAAACTTATAACTTTAAATTAAACTTTCGGATTTAATTTTATTGGTGATTTTTTTTATGTTTAGTACTCTAAAGTATTTCATAAAATATAGTTTATTTTAAAATCTCATGCATATTTTAAATATGAAAAGTAATCTATATAAAAAATGTATCCGAAAATGTGCACACCTTAGGCAATCACTTCTGGTTACCCAATTTCATATCAAAAGCACAGATAATTCTCTATGTCATGATAGAAAAGGCATATGCAGTTTTTGTAAAATAGTTTATTATTTAATTGTTAGAATACATTGTAGGATCGTTGATAATGAGAAGTGTGGTTAAATGCAAAAATGTTTTGCGCAAGACTGTATGCTGTGAATGTTTATACAAATAATATTTGAAAATATGAACAAAAACTTATTCCAGTCATTATCAATGTAAAAAGAAGAGTTCTGACTGCTAGGAACTTTACAAATAATGAAAATTTTTATTATCATTCTAAAATTTGTAAAAGTTTGGGCGGAAAAAGATTCTACAAATTATTTCTAATTTCGGTACGGATGGATTTATTACTTTTAACATCTAAATCTAACGATTGATTTCAGTAATTAATATTCACATGATAATGTTGTATATCTTGTTATTTCTTCAAAGGTCATCATTTGGTATTTAAGATTTTCGTGTAGGTTGAATCATTCTTAATTGATAATATGTCTTGCGTAAGTATGTCTGCCATACGCAAATACCTATGATTTTTTTTTCTTTTTGAAGGAAATAGAAGGTAACTCGAGAGGATGAAACCGATTAAACATAATCATAAAACGATTTGTAAGAACTTTTCATCACCAGGAAATGAAACTTGAAATGTTCTCTCTCTCTCTCTCTCTCTCTCTCTCTCTCTCTCTCTCTCTCTCTCTCTCTCTCTCTCTCTCTCTCTCTCTCTCTCTCTCTCTCTCTCTCTCTCTCAACAGCAATTGTACTCTACTTTGTTACTTGAACTTGAGTTTCTTGCTATTTACGACTTCCATTTGCTTTTAATTACTTATGTGAAAAATGAACTATACGTATTGATTAATATTTAATGCATAAACCTATATGAACATGAGTCGCGGTATAACAATGAAACAATATCCAACAGATTTTGTAGATTAGAGAACAAAACCCTCAGAAGAATATTGGGAGTTAAATAGCAGGACATCATTAGAAATGAAACTAGGAGAGATTAGTCAAGTGCCATATGTGGATGAAATCATGGTGAGGGGTAGATGGAGATGATTTGGACATGCTCTTCGCACTCCCCAAGAAACTTTAAACTGGTCTCCACGAGGCACTAGAGGAGTTGGAAGACCAAGGCCTACATAGCTGAGGACTATGAAGCGTAAAGTAGATGACGAAAGGAGGGTATTGAATTAAAAGCTCAAGATAGAGACGA
>NC_090735.1:27023551-27031051 GCF_036898095.1 Palaemon carinicauda
TCTGTCAGAGACACCATTGCATTGAGGAGAAGAAACGTATCTTTTTCGTTTGTATTTTTTGTTGCCCTTTATTTTTGTTTCAATAAGAAAGCATTTGATTTACATATAAATAGCAGACATAAAATATGTACAAGTATTAAGAAATCATCTTATTTTAACATTAAAAGCAGCAAACATGAAAAGTTTTTAGGCTGTTGATTTTAAGGTAATAGAGAAAAAAGTGTGTTGAAATAAGAAATCATTTTATTTTTACATTAAAACAGCAAACAGAAAAAAATTGTTTTGCTCTTCATTTTAAGGTAATAAAGAAGAATAAGTATGTTGATGAAATAAAATATCATTATATTTTTACATTCAAACAGCAAACTTAAAAAATTCTTGGGTTTATTTTTCAGTTCATTTTTATTTAAAACAAAAGTTTTGGCTATTGATTGGTAATAGAGGAAAATAAGTGTGTGCATGAAATAAGACATCATTTTATTTTTACATTCAAACAGCAAATATAAACAATTATTAGGTTTATATTTTTCTTTCCTTTTCATTATTTTTTTCGTTCCCTTTTTGTCTCTTCATTATAAAGTTATAGAAATAGTTTGAAATAGGATATAATTTTTTTTCACATTAAAACAGCAAATATAAAAATTTATTAGGTTTATTTTTCTTTCCTTTTCATTAATTTTTTTCGTTTCCTTTTTGTTTCTCTTCATTATAAAGTTATAAAAATAGTTTGAAATAAGATATCAATTTTTTTTCACATTAAACCAGCAAATAAAAAAATTTATTAGGTTTATTTTTCTTTCCTTTTCATTATTTTTTTCGTTTCCTTTTTGTTTCTCTTCATTATAAAGTTATAGAAATAGTTTGAAATAAGATATCATTTTTTTTCACATTAAAACAGCATATATAAAAATTTATTAGGTTTATTTTTCTTTCCTTTTCATTAATTTTTTCGTTTCCTTTTTGTTTATCTTCATTATAAAGTTCACGCCACTTCCCGCATCGTTCACTCCAGTTCACGCCAGTTCCCGCACTGTTCACTCCAGTTCACTCCAGTTGGCGCATCGTTCACGACTATTTCACGTCTATTTTGTGCGTGCCAATGCGTGCCACAAACTTTAAACATTTCAAAGTTCTGGGCATGCATGGCACGCATTGGTACGCTCTGGCACGCGAGTTCCAGCACTGTGCACGACATTTTCACGACTTGTTCACGCGAGTTCGCGCATCAATGCGTGCCAGTGCGTGCCACGAATGCGTGCAAGTGTCAGGTACCCTTAAGTTAAAGATATTCACCCAGAATTAAAAGAACTTGGCTGTGCGGTTTAAACATACATAGCATTTAGATTACTCTCCACCTCAGGACAGAAGCGATGCAGGAAAGAAGGGTAAAGTTGTTGTAGATTGCGTAGCCCTTCTGGCCAAGCGCGGGCTCTTGTAAATCTGTAGCCCGTTATCGTATTATTATTATTATTATTATTATTATTATTATTATTATTATTATTACAAGGTAAGCAACAATCCTAGTTGGAAAAGGAAGATGCTCAAAGCCCAAGGGGTCAAATAGGGAAAAATAGCACTTTGAGGAAAGGAAACAAGAAAAAAAAAACTACCAGAGAAATAGTAAACAATCAAAATAAAATATACTAAAAACAGTGACAACATTAGATTAGATCTTTTATATATAAACTATAAAAACTTCAGAAGCAAAAAAATAGGAAGGAAATAGATAAGTGTACCCTCAAGCAAGCTGTGACACTACCTAAAACTGGAGATCAATGGTTTGATTTTGGAGTGTCCTTCTTCTAGAAGAGCTGCTTACCATAGCTAAAGAGTAGGACTGGATTAAACTCTAATTGTTCGTAAACGCTTGTGGTTATCGCAAAATGTGTGATTCACTTTTATTATTATTATTATTATTATTATTATTATTATTATTATTATTATCATTATCATTATTATTATTATAAGCTAAGCTGCAACCCTAGTTGGAAAAGCAAGATGCTACAAGCCCAAGGGCTCTAACAGGAAAAAATAGCTCAGTCAGGAAAGGAAACCAGGAAATAAAAAACTACTAGAGAAGTAATAAATAATCCAATAAAATATATATACTAAGGACAATAACATTAGTTTACATCTTTCATATGTAAAAAAAAAAAAAAAAAAAAAAAGTAGGAAAAAAAATAAATATACCCTCAAACAAGGGAACTCTAATCCAAGATAGTGGAAGGTCATGGTAGAGAGGCTATGACACTACCCAAGACTAGAGAACAATGGTTTGATTTTGGAGATTCCTTCTCCTAGAAGAGCTGCTTACCATAGCTAAAGAATTGAACTGGATTAAACTCTTAATTGCTCCTAAACGCTTTTGATTATCGCAATATGTGATGCTTATTTACGTTTCACTTTTATTATTATTATTATTATTATTATTATTATTATTATTATTATTATTATTTCTATTATTATTATTATTATTACTATTAAAATTATTATTATTATTATCTAAGCATAAAGAATATGGTTATACCCTTTGATAAGCAGATACTACTACTACTAAATCAAACTCATTTATGGTATGAAAAGAATATGAATGTAGTATCTCTGCCATCAAACCTAGATATCTGAGAATCTAGCATAGTACACATGGATTTCTTTTCTAGCCATACTTACACATACTCTTATTAATGTTGTACACATAAAATAAATTAATGTTTGAAAGTAATTAGTCGTTGTGGGATCTTATCAGGAGCACAATAACACAACCAAACTATGAAAATTAAAACGTCTGCATATATTTATTAGGTTGGTAAACCTCCCTTGAAATATTTCAAAATAAAAGAGAGTATTAGACTTAGGCCTACGAATGGTAGCTACATCATACTAGCTTCCTGGCTAGTACAGTGGTAACGTGTTTCTAGTCCACTGCAGGACAAAGGCTTCGAAAATGTCTTTATTCATGTCTGAAGTTTGACCAGTTTTCAACACCACGCTGGCCAATGCATATAGGTTATGGTGGGAAACTTAGTCTGATCACTCACAGCAACCCAAGCTACTATAGGTGGCCCTGGTTAGTACAACTTTGCTAATCAGGGCAGTACACAAGCCTGTTCACCACGTTAAGGTATTATTATTATTATTATTATTATTATTATTATTATTATTATTATTATTGCGAACGAAGTGAGTGACCTTATATGAAATGACAAAATTTTCGCAAACGAATCTCACCCAACCCAGAGCCCAGTCAACCGATAGCCCAATCATTCCCATTTATTATCATCGCCGGGTGGTAGTGGTGGTAATGTTTTTGCAGCGGGGTCAATAACTCCTATACCAATAAATATATTCAAACGAATTTTTAGGGAGTATTTAGATATATAGATACTGTATAAGTTTTGTTTCTGAAATTTTCCTGTTCATACCAGCTATAAGCACGCCCTGGATGTCACTTTTGTTCGTAAGTGACGTCTTTTAGCTGAAAAATCAGTGAGGACCCGCAAACTACTCCTGGAGTTTTACAGATATCCAACTGATTTTAGCAGGATTTGATTGGTGCTATGTGAACTACATTCATATAATTTTCCTACTGATACTTGCCTTAGAAAAGTCACCGTAGCCCTTTTTCTATATCCTCGGGAGGCCGATTTTGACGGCGCTGTAAATTACTCGTAGAATACTTCACATAACTGAATAAAATTTTCAAGGATTTATGGGATGGATACTTACTTTGTCCATACCAATTTTCAGGTTGATATATGCCATAGAAACGCCACAGCCATCGTTTATTTCGGTTTGGGTTGAATGGTTAATTTTGGCGGTGTAGTAAATTGTTCCTAGAATAATTTCGATATCCAAATGAATATTTCTGGTATTGATTGGAAACATAGCTTCTCGGCTCCTGTCAAATTCTATGGTAATATTACTATTGAAAAAACATAGCTATGATGTTGCATTCTTAAATATGCTGTTAAATGTTGCAACATTACTGTGAACTGCGTGATAGTGAGTGATATAAACGTGTTTCAATGCCGATCTCATAAATAGTATCCGTCCCGAGTTTCTACTTATTATTATTATTATTATTATTATTATTATTATTATTATTATTATTGTTGTTGTTGTTATTATGATTATTATTTATTGGGTATATTGATTCTTTCGTGAATAACTTACTCTTGTTTGTAATTGGAAATAATGAGGCATATTAACAGAATTTGTAAAGTGAAAAGATACGTTAGTAAAAAAAATATCTAAAACAGGTTTAGAAATATTTGAGTCCGTGTAAATACGTTGCTGATTTTTCCCAAAAAAATATTGAAAATGACAAAAGTTGCCTGCAACAGGGAATTTATATTTCAAAGAGAAACCCGCTGCAGAAATTCCCTATAATATATATTACATCACAACGCACAATAGAAAATGCTTTAATCAACGCACAATACAAAAAAGCACGCATTAATGTTTTTTTCAAGAGAAAAAAATTCATTGTAATTGAAAACATTTTTGGGCACAGCAAATTGTTTACATGATCACAGTAGGGAACTTTATAAATTACTACGATGCATCATTTATAATGGGTGTTTTTTATCTTTAAAAAGCCCAGTAAGAAAAAAAATCTATAACAAAAATGGAAAGTCTTTTATGGATATTTAGTTTTCTGCAGCATGTTATGGTTTTACCAGAGATCAAAGAGGAACAAAATGTGTTTTTTAAAGCTTTCATACTAGTTTGCATACGCTTACTTCCATATGAAAGATTAGATTAGCCTTTTATGCAAGCATGTAAAAGCTTTATGCATGTAAAAGCTTTAAGCAGGTAAAAGCTTTAAACAGGTAAAAGCTTTTCATATAAGGATTTTCGCTGTTATATCCATTCACAGTTGAATAAGTTGAATAATAACTTTCGGTATGTTTAACAATGCATGCATCTCAAA
The DNA here is from genome assembly GCF_036898095.1 of Palaemon carinicauda. Taxonomy (NCBI): domain Eukaryota; kingdom Metazoa; phylum Arthropoda; class Malacostraca; order Decapoda; family Palaemonidae; genus Palaemon; species Palaemon carinicauda. The sequence continues at coordinate 27,028,485 of NC_090735.1, forward strand.
TGTATCTTGGGATTCAACTTTCTTAGGCTAAGAAAATTAAACGTTTTCCTCTTTTCTACATATATATATATATATATATATATATATATATATATATATATATATATATATATATATATATATATATATATATATATGTATATATATATATATATATATATATATATATATATATGTATACTGTATATATATATATATATATATATATATATATATATATATATATATATATATATATGCATATATATATATATATATATATATATATACTGTATATATATATATATATATATATATATATATATATATATATACATATATGGACACTGTATAAATATATATATATATATATATATATATATATATATATATATATAAATATGTATATATATATATATATATATATATATATATATATATATATATATATATATCTAAATATATATAAATATATATGATATGTAATTTGTAAATGTGAATATAAGTATTAAAATGGATTTAGCAAGCTTTTTTTGTTAATCTGAATAACAAATTAACCGACTGAATACTATTTCAGGCTGCTTGGTATATATATATATATATATATATATATATATATATATATATATATATATATATATATATATATATATATATATACTTCTCTTTTGTTATGACTCATTTTTCTTTTGCCTACACATACACCGAATAGTCTGGCACTCTATTCTATCTTATTTCTCTTCCAATTTTTATTTTCAAATTGTTTTATATTATGTATATAAAATATATTTAATTTAATGTTGTTACTGTTTTTAGAAATATTTTATTTTAATTTTTCCTTACTTGTCTTAGTTTATTTATTTCCTTTTTTCCTTTCCTCATTGTGCTATTTTCCCGGTTGAAGCCTTTGTGTATCTAGAATCCTGGTTTTCCAACTATAGTTGTAACTTAGTTTATAATAATAATAATAATAATAATAATAATAATAATAATAATAATAATTATCCAGCTGTTACCAAGTTGTGGAATGATCTTCCTAATCGAGTAGATGAATCAGTAGAACTTCAAAAGTTCAAAGTTGGAGCAAATGTTTTTATCTTGACCAGGCTGACATGAGTTTTTTTATAGTTTATATATGACTTATCTGTTTTTGACGTTAATAGTTTATATATGACATATCTATTTTGACGTTGTTACTGTTTTTAGAATGATTTATTGTTAGTTTGTTCCCATTATTTATTTATTTCCGTATTTCCTTTCCTTACTGGGCTATTTTTCCCTATTGGAGCCCTTGGGCTTAAAGCATCTTGCTTTTCCAACTAGGGTTGTAGCTTGGCTAGTAATAATAATAATAATAACAATAATAATAATAATAATAATAATAATAATAATAATAATAATAATAATAATAATCTTCACTGGCTGAAATCGTATTTCATTGGTTAATTTGTTATTCTGAGTAGAAATGAATAACTTACTTATACCCCTCTAGTTATCTCGATAGAATGTATCACATGGCTTTGAAATATTCATTCTTCTTGAGAAATTATGTAAGGCACTTGAATATTTCCAAATGTTCTTACAAAAATAAATTACATTTGCATTTTTTATAAAGGTCTAGTAGTCTGATTTTGAAAAAAATCTTTTTTAGTATTTAGATTAGATTTTTTTCTTTTTTTAAGTTTTTATTGAATTTGTGTTATTTTTATGCAATTGAAATATAAAATAAGCTCCGCAATGTTCATTAATTAGTTACTAATTTTTCAATAATATCGACAGAGCGGAAAGTATTTTTAGTTTAATAAGTCATATTTTCTATATTCAATTCTATTAATATCTTGTATATATTGATGGTTTAATATTGTTTTGTATTATTAGATAACGATATAATAGTTTATAAATATTGGAATACGAAAATTACTGACACGCGGTGTGAGAATTTACAGACTAAAATTTTCGTCTGTCCACCTGACAATATATCCTCCAACCTTTTCCTTAGATTCCAAAGGTTTTTTACTTCCTTATTCATTATTTTTTTTTCCAAATTCTTCACAAGTTCTAGGTCTCATCCATAAAAAAGGGGGGGGGTGGCTTTTTAATTTTTATACTGATTAATTATAAGTAGTCTTCAGTATATTTCGTAAGTCATCTTTTGCTTCCCCAGGAAAAGAAAATAGCGAGAGTAGTCTACTATACATATCCTAAAAGAACGGTTCCAAAGAAAAAAGAAATAGCGAGAGTAGTCAACTATATATATCCTAAAAGAACGGTTGCCCAGGAAAAAAAATAGCGATAGTAGTCTACTATATATATCCTAAAAGAATGGTTCCCCAAGAAAAGAAAATAGCGAGAATAGTCTTCTATATATATCCAAAAAAGAACGGTTCTCTATAATCATTGCTATATGCATAAGAGAAAAGGTCACCTGTCTGTCTCTTTCTCACAACTTTTGGCTGTTTCGGCCGTAGGAGAAAATTGGTGGGATGGGAAATGTCATAGAAAAAGAATTTCATTTTGAAGTATAAATGTTGATCTTATGATCTAATGCCGAGGCCATCAGGTTGCCACTGCGTGTTTTACTATTGCAT
>NC_090735.1:27033551-27036051 GCF_036898095.1 Palaemon carinicauda
TTAAGCGATGTGGAGGGGGACAGAGGATAATTGGCTGTTTAGTTTAGGAGCCTTTTCTTTAATCATTAACGATTCCAATACTAGTAGAGAGGAGTTATTTGGCGCTTGAGCTATGATTTCAAAGTTTTTATATGCAATGTTGGTCTTGCATTTACTTGCATGTTCTCTGATGGTTGAGAATTCTTTGGTTTTGACCGCACATCCAGTTCTATGACTCACTCCCCGATGCGCATCTATGCGAACTTTCAGCAGTTTTTTTGTGGAACCCACATAATTTCCGAGATTACATCTCGGACAAGTAAACATATAGACCACCGAAGAACGCATTAGGTCGGGGAGAGAATCCTTAATTCTAAACATAGATCCCACTCTCAGGGGATTCTTAAAAATAAGTTTAAAATCCAGACTTGGAAAATTGTTTAAAATGACCTTTTTAATTTGTTTCCCATATTTTCCGTTATTAATAAAAGGCAAAGAGGCATAGAAAATCATTTTTGGTACTGTAGGAACTTGAAGTTTAGGTTGGTAATGTTTGGTCAGAAATTTGTTAACTAATCTATAAAATATTTTAGTTGGAAAACAGTTATCCTTGAAATGCTGCTTCAGAAAGACTATTTCATTATGAAAGGATGTCCAGTCAGACGAAAGGTAAAATGCCCTGCAGATCAGGGTTGTTACGGCATTTAACTTAAAATTATTAAAGCAAAAGCTAAAAAAATTGGTGCCTAAACCAGTGAACGTCTTTTTTCTAAATACGCTTGTTTCTAGACGTGTCTGCCCTCTTGAGATGTTAATGTCAAGATATGGTAACTTGTTATTTTCTTCTTCGTCAATAGTGAACTTGATGTTTGGATGAACGTTATTGATGAAATCTAAAAATCTAGCAGCATGTTCCTTTTGCTTGAAAGTAGCTAACGTATCATCTACGTAGCGTTTATAAAATATAGGTCTAAATAGCAAAGGACATTGGTCTAAAAACTGCTCCTATAGGTGACACATAAAAATATTGGCGAAGGTGGGCCCAAGAGGGCTACCCATAGCCATACCATCAAGTTGTTTAAACAACTTGCCATCAAAAATAAAATGAGTGTCAATCACTGCAAGTTCAAGTAATTTTTTAAAATCAGACTTATTAAAACCGTGATATAAGTCGTTTGGAAAAATAAAAAGTTTATTTAAAATTATTTCAATGGTTTCTTGCAAGGGCACGTTCGTAAAAAGTGATTCAACATCATAGCTAACCATATAATTACATTTGTTTTGAGTGGTGATTTCAGGTATCAGAGAGGCAGAATTGGGCAGTGTATATTCATTTTGATGGCAAGTTGTTTAAACAACTTGATGGTATGGCTATGGGTAGCCCTCTTGGGCCCACCTTCGCCAATATTTTTATGTGTCACCTTGAGGAGCAGTTTTTAGACCAATGTCCTTTGCTATTTAGACCTATATTTTATAAACGCTACGTAGATGATACGTTAGCTACTTTCAAGCAAAAGGAACATGCTGCTAGATTTTTAGATTTCATCAATAACGTTCATCCAAACATCAAGCTCACTATTGAGGAAGAAGAAAATAACAAGTTACCATATCTTGACATTAACATCTCAAGAGGGCAGACACGTCTAGAAACAAGCGTATTTAGAAAAAAGACGTTCACTGGTTTAGGCACCATTTTTTTTAGCTTTTGCTTTTATAATTTTAAGTTAAATGCCGTAACAACCCTGATCTGCAGGGCATTTTACCTTTCGTCTGACTGGACATCCTTTCATAATGAAATAGTCTTTCTGAAGCAGCATTTCAAGGATAACTGTTTTCCAACTAAAATATTTTATAGATTAGTTAACAAATTTCTGACCAAACATTACCAACCTAAACTTCAAGTTCCTACAGTACCAAAAATGATTTTCTATGCCTCTTTGCCTTTTATTAATAACGGAAAATATGGGAAACAAATTAAAAAGGTCATTTTAAACAATTTTCCAAGTCTGGATTTTAAACTTATTTTTAAGAATCCCCTGAGAGTGGGATCTATGTTTAGAATTAAGGATTCTCTCCCCGACCTAATGCGTTCTTCGGTGATCTATATGTTTACTTGTCCGAGATGTAATCTCGGAAATTATGTGGGTTCCACAAAAAGACTGCAGAAAGTTCGCATAGATGCGCATCGGGGAGTGAGTCATATAACTTGATGTGCGCTCAAAACCAAAGAATTCTCAACCATCAGAGAACATGCAAGTAAATGCAAGACCAACATTGCATATAAAAACTTTGAAATCATAGCTCAAGCGCCAAATAACTCCTCTCTACTAGTATTGGAATCGTTAATGATTAAAGAAAAGGCTCCTAAACTAAACAGCCAATTATCCTCTGTCCCCCTCCACATCGCATAAGCTGGCAAATTTAGAATTTTCCTCCTGAGTACTGTCCTTCAGATAGTCACTCAGTACTCTAGTCTGTTCCAGACAGGTTGGTCTCTTTAGACAATTTTGATTTTTGTATA
>NC_090735.1:27043551-27046051 GCF_036898095.1 Palaemon carinicauda
TTCTACATTTGGTCCCTTTTATTTATCCCGTAAATAGTCAAAAATTTTCTGGTAAATATAAAGATAGATATGCACATACACACCCCATACGCACGCACATAGATTCAACTCTTCCTACGCCCTCCCCCTTTCCTAACTACAAGACGGCAGTTGTGGTTTTGGAATGTACTTATTGAGATATTCCCCTTCACCAGGTATGACTACTTCTTATCCTTACTCAGCTGAGGGACGGTAGAGACAGTAGTTAAGCTTCTGGCAATGCCGCTCAGCTTGACTGAAAAGAATTATATATACATCTATCTATCGATCCATCTATCTATATATATATACATATATATATATATATATATATATACATATATATATATATATATATATATATATATATATATATATATATATATATGTATATGTATATATATATACATATATATATATATATATATATATATATATATATATATATATATATATATATATATATATATAATATATATATATATATATATATATATAGCCAGACATTTGCTCTTTATTATCCACAAATGTTGGAATGTTTAATACGTCAATGCTATAAAGACACCTTAGATAATGAAAAAAAAAGAACAATCTTCTAATCCTCTATTGTTATATTCGTATATCAATAAAGGCATAAACGTATGCCAAAACTAAAGTATTTAAGCAGCTTCAGTTACCATTAATCAATATTTGGACTTAACTACTAATAAATTTTACTTAACTACGTGACAAAATGGAAAACATCAGACTAACTTATTTCTACTAGTGAATAATTTCAAATAATGGTAAGAGTGAATAAGTAATAATTAGAATTCCATTACGTTTAGGAATTCTGTACTTCATATAGAATATATAGAAAGAGTCGCTTCAACCATATGCCTGAATGAATATGTAATAATTCAAATGTCACTACGTTTAGAAATTCTGAACTTCACATAGAATTATAGAAAGAGTCGCTTCAACCATATGCCTGAATAAATAAGGGGAATGATACAGACTTATAAACTTTCCCCTTCCCCAAACGTTGAATTAAAAAGAATCCCCTCAATAGCTTATGAAAAACAGTAGAGATGAATGAACTTGCCATATTTACGCTGATTCTTTTGATGTAGTTTAGAAAAATTCATTTGAATGTAAAGAACTGATCTAGGCCTCTTTGGGTTTCTCTTTGTAATTGCAGTTTAGTTTTCCTTATCATAAATGTACCTTCATTCCGACTGGTGGAAATATTCTTGCCAGTGTTATGAAGTGAACTAAAATGTGGTTATTCTCTGAATACTTTTTCTTTATATTTTTATATTTTGTTACTTAGATATGCGTGATCAAGCCTTTAATGCATAGCTTGAAATTCCTTTTTTTATAAAATCATATTTAATTTTTTTTGAAGGGACGGGATCTCCTCTCTCTCTCTCTCTCTCTCTCTCTCTCTCTCTCTCTCTCTCTCTCTCTCTCTCTCTCTCTCCTCTCTCTCTCTCTCTATCTCTCTCTCTCTCTCTCCTTTGCTGCCCAATATCCAGTCAGTCCAGATCTGTAGATGAACAAAGAAATAAATTTCATATCAGCCATGCCAAAATAACCATATGATTATTAAAACTGTCCAAATCGCTATATAAAAAAGAAATAAATGTCATGTAAGCTACGTAAATATACCAACATTTCTAAATACTGTACTACTGAGCACATGAGCCGTGATAACCCAACGAAATCACACGAATAATTACTAATTACGATAGAGGGCATCAGCAATGATACATAACCTTACCAACACAATGAAGTCACCACGAATAATCATTAAATACCTCAAAGGGCATCTAGCATCCCATAACCTTAGCAAACAAACGAAATTATTAGGAATAATTATTACATACTACAGAGGGTACCTAGCATCACATAACCTTAACAACCCAACAACAACCCAATGAATAATTATTAAATACTTCAGAGGGCATCTACCATCACATAATCTTAACAACCCCAACACATCAAGAAGAATAACTATTAAATAAAAAAAAAGGACGTCTAGCATCATTACCCTTAACATCCCAAGGAAATCACTAGGAGTAATTATTAAATGCTAAAGAGGGGATCTAGCATCACAACCATAACAACCCAAGGAAACTCCACCCTCCCCCCGCCCCCCCCCCCCCCAAAAAAAAAAAATAATTACTCACCCTGGACCATGAGTTTGTACGTGTAGGTGGCTCCGGGATACAAGGTGGTATTCAGATTTCGAGTGAGGAGGCCCGTGACGGAATCCAGCAGGAAGTGGCGATCACCGGGCGGCGCGAACAGCTGGTAGGTGACAGCGGCGCACGGACATCTCGCAGACTCACCTGGTCCCAAAGGGCAGGTGAGACCTAGGTCCTCATCGGTGCTCCAAGCCCGGTACACGACTCCTGCAGAAGATGTATTGATCGGTCAGAAAGTTATTTTTTGGATTTTTTTTTTCCTTCGTCTAATTCTACCTCCTAAGATACTCATT
>NC_090735.1:27061051-27063551 GCF_036898095.1 Palaemon carinicauda
TCATAGTGGTTTTTAGAACGATACAATTCTCTAACGATAGAATTGAAAATGTGCTGACAAGAATTATACATTATTTGTAATGTGATTATTTATGTTCCTAATTAGCTCTACCCATTTTTAGGATATTACATTTCTTTTTATTATTCCATCCCCTGTAACAGCTATCAGAAATCTCTCTCTCTCTCTCTCTCTCTCTCTCTCTCTCTCTCTCTCTCTCTCTCTCTCTCTCTCTCTCTCTCTCTCTCAGACTATAGCTACATCCTATATCTAGTCTATGACCTCAAATTAATGTTCAAACTCAACATTTTGAATAAAGTATTCCCAGGTGAAAGTAAAGAATATATCTTTTTCCCAGAACCGACAAATAAACCAGATTATATAATTCCCGGAAGCCTATCTAATTCAATAAAGCCTTGCTTAATGCAGACGATTATTCATTTGATGTCTTTATTGCAAAGTAATTTGATGTGCATGACCTGTAACAGTTGACAACAGCTGGAATAATGAGGGTTAATTAAACAAAAGCAAATTATCTAGAAAATGTGCTCGTCTAAGTAACTTTAATAACAGTCAACTTATTTATCATAGCTTCTGGAAAAAAAAAAAACTGAACAAAGCGATAATATCTGTGCGTAAGATAGATTTTAATAAAACTTATACATTAGGAAAACAGGAACAAAAACAAGTGAAAAAAACAAAAACTTTCACTCTATTCCTGTGAGTTTTAGTGGCCAAACCAATACTGACAAAAATGTAAAGAAATCGCTATTAATTATTCTATTTTATTATCATAAAGCAACATTTATTCAACCGACTTTGATAAACCTTCAAACGAAATGTAAAAATTTGTTTATAGAATCTATAATTCTATCATAATCTATATCAGTGTTATTCAATCGCTAAACATACATTATCAGTGTTCCTAGATATGGATTAATCTATCTGTCTATCTATCTATCTCTATATATGGTTGTGTGTTTATGTACACACACACACACACACACACACACATATATATATATATATATATATATATATATATATATATATATATATATATATATATATTTATATGTATATATGTATATATATATATATATATATATATATATACATATATATATGTATATATATATATATATATATATATATATATATATATATATACAGTATGTATATATATATATATATATATATATATACATATATATATGTATATATATATATATATATATATATATATATATATATAAATATATATATATATATATATATATATATATATATATATATATATATATATATATATATATATACATATATATATATTCCTTTCCGAGAGGGGATATCTTAACGTGGTGGAAGGGTTTGTGTATCGCCATGATTAGCAAAGCTGTACTATTTAGGTCCACCCATACTAGGCTGGTTTGGTTTGAGTGATTAGACAAAAGACTCCCACCATCACCAATCCGCAGTTGACCAGCGTGATGATGAAGATTGGCCAAATCTCAGACACAAAGAAGTAGAGTACTGAGGTCTTTGTTATGTAACGGACTAGAAACGGCTTCATTTGTTGTTGTTGTGCGTGTATGTATGTATATACAGTATATATATATATATATATATATATATATATATATATATATATATATATATATATATATATGTGTGTGTGTGTGTGTGTGTGTGTGTGCGATTGCATGTGTTTATATATATATATATATATATATATATATATATATATATATATATATATATATATATATATATATATATATATATATATATATATATATATATATATATATATATATATATATGATATTTTTAACTTGTAATCTTTATCAAAATTTTAAGAATTCCATGTAAATTTCATATCTTGTCCATTTCCAATGCATAAAATCACTAAAGAATTCTAACCAAATTATTTTATTTTCATTATCTGACACATCGGCCCTAAATCTATCCTTTCTGCGATATCCTTTTTCCTAAATGTCCATTACCGGAGAGGGAATAAATATTTCAAAATTGAATTATCTATTTTTTTCATATACCTCCATAAATCATTCATATTGCTTTCGAATATCTTTCCATTTACGATAGCAGAGGAAATTTATTTTCCAAAGGAGCTTTAATTAATGTTGGGTATATTTTTTAGAGAGAGAGAGAGAGAGAGAGAGAGAGAGAGAGAGAGAGAGAGAGAGAGAGAGAGAGAGAGAGAGAGAGATCCCAGTAATAATGAATCTATAGAGCATTAGATTCGTTATTGCTTCCTATTTTCCAGATCATTCGCCACTAACGGGATGAATATGAGATGTGCAAAGCAAGAGAATAAACGTATCAATCAATGAAATCTTATTTGATATTTTTTCCAATCTAGTATCGCTAACTAGATTCTACATTTATAACGTTTTTCCTAACTATATTCGCCACGCCCTTCGAAATATGTTGAAGGGTTATATATGAATAACACCCCTGATTAACCTTACTTGTATCTGGC
>NC_090735.1:27086051-27091051 GCF_036898095.1 Palaemon carinicauda
TAGAGCACGTTATTTCGAACTACTTTCATTGTGAAGACATGGGCTTCTGATTTTAGTTATATAATATTTTAGTAACATTAAAGTGGTAAATTATATATTTCACAAACAGAGCTTTGTGCAGTAGTTCGAATTGTATTTATCTTGAAAACAAACCATCTATTTTCTAAATTATCGGTCGTACTACAACCGTTCTATGCTCTTGATATTTAATCATTCAGTTAATGATATAAGAGAATTTTGTGTGACACTATGAATTACAACGTTAGTGTTGCCATCTTAACATTATCATTTAACAAAGTCAAAACAAACAGACTTTAAATAGCCACGAAATAGTGCATTCATCATCTTTGCATCTGTGGAAACAGAGACATATCAAACGCGTAAGTAATATCCATTAGATAAACTGTGATTTGCATATCTGCAACGACATGAATAGGGATCATTGTTATTGTCATGAATAAGTTGAATGGGTAATGAAATGCTCCCGTTCGTAATCGCCCCTAACATGCTTTGTTTGATAACACCATTGTGGGTAGTTGCTGCGGTCCTTAATTTTGGTAAATAACAATATTTCATAAACAGAACGCATGGGTGGTGCTGTGTTTGATGCTTTCACCAGAACTCAATGCCCATTAAGATGTTAAATTTCATAATTTATTTTTTTCTGATTTGTTCAAATATCGACATTTTTTGGGTGTCATACATATTTGATTCTGTTTTAATATGCCTGTAATTTTCGTATGCAAATTACAGGTCGCAATATCTACATTTTTTTCGGTGTTATACATATGTTTTGATTCTGTTTTAATATGCTTGTAATTTTCGTATGCAAATTACAGTTCCCTTTGCTTTTTTCTACACACTGTCACATTTTTTTTTTATTTATTTATTTTAATCATCAGAGTTATTTCACTTATTTATGGTTTCCTTTCAGAATTTTATTTTCCCGTTCAAGACAAATGAATCACTTCATAAAACCGTTCAGGAGCCAGTCACCTTCGTAGTTGTTACGCCATTTAGAATCTAACAAGTCAATCAATTATGAAATCGTTCTTTTTTACACAGCATATCATTTAGACCCAAAACCATCAGAAAATATATGGAAATATTCGCGTTCTGTAATATCTTTCGAAAATTTTAAGCCCCTTCGTTTTCCTTTTTTTTTCGAGATTTGCGGATAATGATCTGAATATATATACAATTGAACAGTAGATTTTACGCACACCAGAATTTTTACGCCCTAATACCATGAGTAAGAGAGTGCATAATTCTTTATTTCTAAGAACTCCATTAGAACGCTTAGTGTTGCAATGAACGCAATAAAAAAAATAACGATGAAAACGTCCAGGTATTATTTCCTTCGCTCATTACGAGCAAATTTCCCTTTGATTTATTCAGAGGATATTTTCGACTCGGCTATTTTTCTTTCCCTGGCGGTGTTGCGTCACTCTCAAGTCTCCTGAGAGATTAAAGAAGACATTCTTGAGCCTCTGAGGGAAACTGGAACAAGAAGCACTAGATAAAACGAGGTCTGAGCTTCTTCTGAAATTTCTTTCTTTCGAAATATTCACTGTTATTAGCTTATTCAGAATAATATATATATATATATATATATATATATATATATATATATATATATATATATATATAAATATATAGATATATATATATATATATATATATATATATATATTTATATATATATATATATATATATATATATATATATATATATATGTATGTATATATATATTTATATGTATATATACATATATACATATATATATATATATATATATATATATATATATATATATATATATATATATATATATATATATATATTTCCTTATTGCCAATGAACGGAGCTATTGGGAATCATTTATACACAGTCTTTTTTTTCATAGAATAGTTTGCTGATAACTGAGAAATTGAAGGGGAGAAAACAAAATGTTATTGTAAACCAACATCCACGCTATATGTCAAAATCTTTTATGAATTAATAGTTTTTTTTTTAGATAGAACATAGATAATCCTCATTGATATTTGAATTTAGTCTCTCTCTCTCTCTCTCTCTCTCTCTCTCTCTCTCTCTCTCTCTCTCTCTCTCTGTTAAATAAAATGGCCAATGGAATCCTTTTTCTGTCCCTAAAAAAGTCAAAAGATTTACTAAAATTAAATTGTATTTGATGTTTTGTAGTTTTTTATAGAAAAAAAAATGTCATATCTGTTTTTAATGTTGTTGACTGGACACATTTATTTACTATTTTTTGTTCTTAAGAATATTTATTATTCTATTCATCATTTACCTTACATTCAAATTAAAACATATAATTTCAATCAAATGAATACTCTAGTTAGAATCGTATGATACTCTGTCACAAATAGTCAATACGTAAAGTTTACCAGATTGAAGATATATATGGATTTTTTATATTCACTTGGCATGTTAAGAAAATCATGTATGTAATTGTATGCCAATAATACTAAACAATACTCAAATTATATTAATCCTCAACTAGTCATTACTTTAAATTTACCATATTCAAGATATATATAATGTATATGGATATTTCATATTCATTTAGCTTATAAAGAAAATGAATGATATAATTGTATTCCTATAATAATAGTCAATACTCTTGTTATCATATCCCCTTTCCCTCCATTTGCTTATTTCATAAATATCTATTGCATGTTGAAAGATCTCTCATGAATGGCACAGGCAAGGGACAGTAACATTGCCCTAGAGACTGACCATATATGCATATGATCAGCGCCAAAGCACACTCTCCACCCAAGCTAGGACCAAGGAGGGCCACACAATGGCTGTTGATGATCAGCAGATAGACCTTTAGGCTCAAACCCCACATCCTCAGTTCAAACCCCACATCCTCAGCTCACAAGTTTGGTGAGGTTGCAGCGACCAAAGAAACTAACGATTTTGAGCGGCAATCGAACCCCAGTCTGGCGTTCACCAGTCAGGGACGTTACCACATCGGCTACCACAACCCAAGCCATTCTTTTTTCCAACCATCACGAACACTTCTTCCATGATTAAATCAATTGGTAGCAAAACGTTTATAAGAACATCATTTATAGAACGGCATAAAATGATGAAATTCAATGCTGACAATTTGTAAGCTATTTGGGAAAATTATTTTCTCCTGATTATTTATCGCACGTTTTAGTTATATACATATTTTTTTTTTTTCTTTTTGGGAGTAATGATGTGTCAGAGTGACGCCGTATTCGCCATGCTGGTAATGGATTCAATACAGTAAATTTTCATTAGTGAAATGTTGTCTGTCACAAAAAAAAACGACTATTTTATCATTTACATTTACGCTGGACACGTGTCAGAGAGGCGAGGGAAACTGTGCGAAGTATTTTCGCTACTCTAATTTAGCAATATCAACTTCATGTGGCCTAACCTAACCAAATTACCTTCCTCTTATCCAGGGCTAAATTCTCCTCCCTTTCCTTACGTAATTTGATTTTATTTTTATCAAAATATTATTTTTTCAGTATATTTTATTTTCCACGGTATTTTTGGAACTTTTCTCCCTTGAAGCGACAGCATTTCGATCCCAGTTTATTTGTATTGAATATGGTACTGTGTTTATTTTCACCATTTATATATATATATATATATATATATATATATATATAAATATATATATATATATATATATATATATATATATATATATATATATATATATATATATATATATATATATATATATGTGCATAGGGACACACATGCACATACACATAGATAATATATATATATATATATATATATATATATATATATATATATATATATATGTGTGTGTATATATATATATATATATATATATATATATATATATATATATATACACGTATATATATATATATATATATATGAATTATAGTTTAGTTTTTTAATTCTACCACATAAATTTTTAAATCAAGCATACAGGGAATTATGCATGATCATTGCAGTAACCTCTACCGGTTAAGATTGATTCCTGTACAAACATAGACGGAAAGCTAGAATAAGCCGTTTCCCATCGCAGTTAATACATAAGAGAAAAGAAAATTAACATATAAACCATTGGAAAAGTTATTGGTTTACCAAGATTGATTAATTTATTTGAAGTTTTCGGGCATCCTGACATCAAAGGAGTACCAAGAACATATACTGTATATTCACGTAATCTGAAGACGTCATATCACAATTTAGTTTTATACTGATGAAGTCATGTCGGTAGGAAAAATATGCACAGAGTTAGTTAAACTTTCCTTATTACCAAAGGATCACCGTGCAAAGCTTGTTTTATGAAGTACAAAGAGGGCTTACTGATGCTTCGAACGAGGAGAATGGCAGATAAATGTACAGTTGGATGCACTGATTCCTAGGTTACACCTCCCTCTGAGGAAGTTCACCCTGTCACACCTTTTTCCAGACAACAGAGCAAATGTTCTCCGAACAAAACTGTTACCAGATAACAATTAAAAAAAAGGGAACGTCCGTCAACATTTGCTCTGCTAATAAGTAAACAGGTTATATGGACAGTTGGATATGGCATCACTAATTGTTACCATATTAGGTTTAATATTCTCTCTTATTTGAAGCCCACTTTGAACCATTTTGAGATGGTAACAGTGTTGTTCGACCAACATTTCCTCTGCCGTCCGGAAGGTTTCAACTGTGCTACGAGTAAATAAGTCAGTATAGGGGTAGTGAGTGAGGTTACACACGAGCCCTCGCCGCACAGTAAGGATGTGACAGGGTGCACTTCTTCGAAGCGAGGTGTGCCATAAATTTGTGTGTTCAGCTGTACATCTCTGTATGTTCATCGACTACAGGACGAAAGGGAGTTGTTCACCCATCTGGAGAATGGAAGATTAACTCTTTAGCATGAACAACACGGACAACCAACTTAACAGAATACAATTTTTTAAATTTTCATATAACTGGAAGCAGAAACGTTGGTAAAAGAAAAAAA
>NC_090735.1:27096051-27130889 GCF_036898095.1 Palaemon carinicauda
AGTGGATCCTCAGATGTTCCCCAGGCGTGAAACAACTCCTTCGTTGCTCTAGGAGGCCTAAGTAATTTCCAAGTATAAAAGAAACCAGCCTCATCTCTCTCTCTCTCTCTCTCTCTCTCTCTCTCTCTCTCCTCTCTCCTCTCTCTCTCTCTCTCTCCTCTCTCTCTATATATATATATATATATATATATATATATATATATATATATATATATATATGTTTATATATATTTATATTTATACATCAATTCATATAGCCTACATATGTGTAAAAATCACGAAGGCTGACAGGTTGTGTATATATATATATATATATATATATATATATATATATATATATATATATATATATATATATATATATATTATATATATATATATATATATATATTACACTTTTACAGGTTAAAAATCGCTCTTTTACACACCATTTTTTATGGAATAAGGGAAGCAGTTGCTCATAGTCCATTCCCTTTATCAATAAAGAGTGAAAATAGATTGCACATTATAACAGCATTTCTAGTAGAAAGGCGCCTCTATAGAGAGCGTCCCACGACACATTAAAAGCTTAATGAAGAACAATGTTATTTTGTTTTTATTATAAATTGCATTGTGAAAATGTTACCCTATTTTTTAAACTTTGTACATTAAGGTGATCTGTGGCAATTTGCAAATTACAAAAGACCCTGATAATATGACTTATAGCAAGGACAGTATTTATTTATATTTGCACATCAATAACTATCTGAAATAATAAATTCTGCCCATATATTTACTCATTACATAAATTGCATATTTGTTACATAACAGAAAATTGAGGTTATTCCTTAGAAAATATTCATTACTCATCACCCTGTCAAATTAGTTTTTCTCATCCATGAAAGTATGCTTTCCCCATCTTCATATTCAGGGATTTTGGAATATAAATATTTCTTGTGAGAAGCAAATGGAATTAGAACAATAACTTTCAGAGGCACCAAATAGTCACTTTTTAGTCTTCAAAGGTATACGAATCATGAATATCTTTATATACTTTTTTTTCTGTGACCCTTGGTGCTTTGATGTGCAATTGTCGTTGAACTTCATAAGTTGAAAGAAAATAAAAAATTCTCAATGAAATTGCTGCAGGTAATGTTTCCACATGGAATAAATATTTACTGAAATGAGAAAAGTCTTTGTCCATTGTTCGTTTATTCTGTAGACCATTTGTTAGAATAAACTTAGTCTTAAGACATCACATGCATCGAGAAGTCATTTGCATTTGCAGTTCAAAGAAAAAAATAATTAATTCATTTTCCATTTTTTCTCGGTAATGTTGAAGATACTTAAAATCATGCAAGTCAATGCCAGAAGGCACACTCTCTCTCTCTCTCTCTCTCTCTCTCTCTCTCTCTCTCTCTCTCTCTCTCTCTCTCTCTCTCTCTCTCTCTCTCTGAAAAAAGTAGAAAAAAGAGAACAAAGGATTTCCTTGACTGCACCTTCCTACCAGACAAAGTTACCCAACAGAACAAAAACCTTGAAAACACGTACTTTTGATTGCGTCTCCTAAGAGCCCAAGTTAACATTTTCGTTCAGTTTTCTGTTAGGAGTTCCATGGATGTTTTGTTTATATTATATTATATTATATTATATTATATTATATTATATTATATTATATTATATTATATTATAGTCTTTGGGTGATTCCGCCTGGGGCTCTGATCCCGAGGTCGTTAAGAGAATCCAGACTTTAATGTATTAATATATATGGCTTATTTGAAATATGAAAAAAACGTTTAAATGTGCAAATAATTATCATATATATATATATATATATATATATATATATATATATATATATATATATATATATATATATATATATATATATATATATATATATATATATATATATATATATACTGCATATGCGTGTGTGTGTGTGTGTGAGTGTACAGAGCCAAGTATTATTCTTCATGTTATTATTATTTATAACGGGAGTACCAGTATCATGCCACTCTGTCCTCGTTTACACTCCACTACAGTCTACTGATAATTATAAACTATTCAGAGCACAAGACAACAAATGCATCGGTATTTACTGAGTGGATCTAATGTTTCTGTTGTCGACATTGAAGAGCCTGTTACTTAAATAAGAACGAAATATTTTTTTTAATGACCATTCACTTACTGATCGTCCACCTTGTCTCTTGCCCAAGCTTATTTTTAGGCTAATAAAGCTCCACGAATATTCCACCTACTGTACAGTCCATTGAATAATAACCAATTACGTCGCCTCTACTAAAGTGTTGAGGTTCGTCACGCCTGATGACCAATCAGGGCGCTTCTTACATCATCAGCTCGGTTACTCGGTCGTGTTTACATATTGAGCAAATAAGTCGCTTCGAAAGTTTGTCTTTTATTGTGTTTTTCTTGTGCTTTACCAATATAGTTGGTTATTGTTCTTAGCTACCATCTCTTGGAAACTCTGGTAATACACTCGCTACTTAAAAATCCTCTTAAAAGTGAAATATCATAACCAGAAAGCAAACAAAAAGGAAAAACCGTCGGACAATCAAAACCTGAATTAGCCATGAAGGATCTGCCTTGGTGAGTGTTGAAACTTAATTTTTCAAAGGTATTGTATTTCTAGTTTTGAGTAGGCGACTTCCGTATGTAGACCTTCTTGACCATATATGCAAACTTAGTTAATACAAACGCAGTAATGGTTAATATTTATTTAGATATGCGTCATTATTTTCTGTTGTCATCAAACAATGCCGATGTTAATGGAAATGTGATGACGGAGATAACTAGTGAGCTTTGTATACATTATTAGGTTTTAGGTTGTCTTCTATAATAGTCAGTGTTTTTTTCAGTCGTAGGTGTTTTATAGAAGCAGTAAATACTTAGCTAAAAATAGTTCATTTGACACTTGGCTCATAACAGCGTTATTCGACACACCAGCGTTTATTCCACAAATATATGATCGTATAAGGGTTGGTTTGAGGCTAGCCTTATGCCAGCATGAGCACTTACCGTACAGTAGCAAATAGGTGTGGTAAAGTGCATTAAAGTATGGGAGACATTATGGGAACTTTTGGACCCTTCTAACGTAAAAGCTGACACACTACTTTCCAAGCTTTAATTTCCTTTTATTGTATTGACATATTTCAAGATCTCTTCCCTCAAGCAACTGTCTACTAGATTTTAACATCCCAGCCATGGTAAAACACAGCGGCAATAGTTGTTTAGGTAGATTGGGTGATTTGTATCTCATCCGTAAGCGTTATTAAACTAAATAATAAGTGAGCCTTAGCGATTTTCTTTTTTATTGATAACACACACTCATACGCTCGCTCGCGAATTTACATTCAGTTGGTGTAACATATCTTTTTATAAAATAATAATGTAATCTAATTTAAAATCTAGTAAATGTAATTGTGGTTGCCGTAAATTGCCTGTCCCTTCCAACCAGATGCGGGCTCTTGTAATGAATGTATCTGCACGTCAAGTGCAGTTGTACAGTTGGAGAAAGGAATTCCTGGTACACTTTGCTCTGGAGAAGTGAGCACAGTCACACACTGCGTGGCGAGTTTCTGTGTTTGGCCCCGCTCACCACCTCTGCCATCTCTTATTTCTTTCTATACTATTTATTTGGTCACAGTTTGCTCTTCTACGGATTGAGATGTACCAGGGAGACTGTGTCCAACTGTACCTTACTTTAAGATAAATTAAACATTCATTTAATATGCTCCGATTCAATTTGATACTAGTGACAAACCTGTAACGTACTGTCTCTTGGTTTACAGTAGAAGCGCCGTAACGTTCTGTTCCATAGCGAATCTACGATCTACCAAATCACGTACTAGGGTTGTGATAGCATATTGAAAATGTCCCTTGCTGGCAATCTGCTGACTTGGGGTTCGAGATCCACTCAAACCCAAAAGTTTCTTGTAGTGTATGCAAACTGGCCATCCTTGTGAGCAGAAGATGTCGTGTTTGGGGCCCCTATAGGTCTACCTGCTGATTCATGGGCAGCCATTGCCTGGCCCTCTCTGGTCCTAGATTAGTGGAAATGGGGTTTTGACGCTACTCATATATATATATATATATATATATATATATATATATATATATATATATATATATATATATATATATATGGTCTGTCTCTAGGACATTGTCGTGTTAGGACATTGTCATTGTCCCTTGCCTCTGCCATTCATGAGCAACCATTAAAAACCCTGATTTGAAATCACACACACCACAACCTGACATCGTAGACTAATTTGAAATCACTTCATGTGCCATGACATTGTCTCTTAAGGTATAGCTTGATTTCAAGTTACTGTAGAGTATGAGGACTTGCTCTTGTCTTACACCGATTTGAAGTTCTGTCACGAAATCCCAACTTCTTGAAATCACTTAGGTCAGGTGTATGTACTCGGACTTGAAGTCAGTTATGATCATCCTGTTTCAAAATAGCATATCTGAACAAGATGCTAAATCCTAGGATGTTTAATACTCCCTCATTTACAGCACCCGTCACGTATTGCGAACTTAGTTTGAATTCACACCATGCTTGCTAATTTGACATGAGAAGTTCAAAGTTGCAGAATATGTTTTTTTATGTTGAACAGGCTGGCATAAGTCTCTCTTCATAGCTAATTTATGACAGGTCTATTTTAACTTTGTTGCTAATTGTTAGATGTTTTATATTCTTTATTCATTTCTTTTTTTTTCTTTTCCTTCTGTGGGATTTTTTCCCCCTGTTGGAGCCCTTGTGCTTATAGCATCCTGCTTTTCCAACTAGGGTTGTAGCGTAGCTAGTAATACATGTGAGTGTATAACGTTTATAATTCCAATATATGTAGTTCTTTGTCATTTGAGCAAAGTAGGTGACATGAGATTAATCGGGTGTCATTGTGTAAATTATAATATACGTCATATATAATTAATTTAGCCCTTCGTTCATCCATAGTTTACGATGATGAATATCTTACAAGATTCATAGCATTACTGTAATCTGTGACAAAATAAATTTAGATTTTTTTGCAATGTCATTTTTGTGGATTTCATAGTTAAAATATTTTACTAAGGATTCATAATAATATTTTCTGAAACATATACAGTATATATTATACGTTTTCTTATAACTTAAGCGCAACTTTTAATCCATTATTTCACTGTGAATTTGTTTTTATTGTATATTGAATGATAACCCGGTGCTAAATAGAAGAATCATAAGGCTTCAATAATGTTTGTTTAAAGGGAAATGTATTCAAGATACCAGTTACCAAAATAAAAAAATGTTGTATTAGAATTAGACTGCAAATGAGATCACTCATTTATCCGATTTTATAGAGATCTTCGTATAATAGCTCATCAAACATTCGTATTGTATGATATGTAAAGGTGTTCTATCTATTATTCTAATCATTACAATAGAAAAATTACACTCCCCAAACACTAATTATATTGTTAGAATATTTATGAGCAGAAGGATTACATTAAAGAATACGTAATGACTTCATTACAAATAAATATGTGACCTAGTTTCTATTGTAATGCTGTTCAATCTCATGTTATGATTTTGCAACATTTTATATTTTTGTTTTCCATGTTAATATCTAAGGCTTTACGAAAGTTTATTCAAATTATTCATTTTATGACACTAATTAGTCATTTGTAACAATAATACGGTGCTACAACCGTGAATACGTACGAACACACACACACACACACACACACATATATATATATATATATATATATATATATATATATATATATATATATATATATTATATATATATATATACATATATATACACAAATATGTATATACATATCAATCTATCTATCTGTTTATCTATCTAGTTATCTATCTATCTATATATATGTATATATATGTATATATATATATATATATATATATATATATATATATATATATATACACAGATATGTATATACATATCAATCTATCTATCTGTCTATCTCTCTAGTTATCTATCTATCTATCTATATATATGTATATATATATATATATATATATATATATATATATATATATATATATATATATACATGTATGTGTGTATATATATAATATATATATTATATATATATATATATATATATATATATATATATATATATATATATTGTACATATTACGTGGACGTGAGTGACCCTATATATTGTACATATTACGTGGACGTGAGTGACCCTATGTGTTTGTTTTTACTTACTTTACGTTAATTAAAACTAAAAGCAGATATCCGAATCATAACATTAACTGTAATAATAAAATTGCTATTCACCAAAACTATTGATGACTAAGTTTCTTGTCTCCAGTTTATTCCCCAATGCGTCATTTACTCCCTATGAAAAAGAATATCATTCCTTGCTAAGAATGGATCAAAGATCAATCGTCCTGGATGATTTATGTCGACTGTCAATGTAAGTCAACGGAGAATTTGAGGTCATTCGTCATATTTATTATTTGATTTCTCTTAATTGGTCTGCAAGACTTAGCGTCTCTTTTTTTAAGCTTCATTTATTCACAGATTGTTAGTAATTACTGTATATTAATTATTAATTTCGTATAGTTATGATTTTCATCATCATCATCATCTCCCCCTACGCCTATTGACGCAAAGGGCCTCGGTTAGATTTCATCAGCTGTCTCTATCTTGAGCTTTTAATTCAATACTTCTCCATTCATTATCTCCTACTTCACCCTTCATAGTTCCCAGCAATGTAAGCTTAGGTTTCCCAACTGTTCTAGTGCCTTGTGGAGCCCAGTTAAACGTTTGGCGAACTAATCTACTTGGGAGTGCGAAGAGCATGCCTAAACCATGTCCATATACCCCCCCCCCCCCACCTTGATATTATCCACATATGGCACTTGAATAATCTCTATTATAGTAATATTTCTAATTCTGTTCTGTCATTTAATTCCCAATTTCTTCTGAGGGATTTTAGTTGACCTTATTATGAATTCTTATTATTATCACCTCTGTATAAAGATATAAGGTCTTAACTTCATGCCAGTGCCATTAAAGTTAAAATTTGTAAAATATACTAGCTTTTTTTAAATTTTAGTTTGTTCCTTGTATATAGATATAAGTCTACTAGACAGATTATCGAAATAGCCCTAGACTACGGTACATTTTGCAATAAAGAAATTATAATAATTTTAATATTTCCAACCATTATTTGACTCTCTGTTTTTTTTATTGTTAATTGTAGTTCTGTTATTCCTTGATTTATTCTTTTCTTAAATATATTATTATATTCATACTTTTCTTACAGTCAAAATTAAAATAACATATTTGTATCCACATTTGATTTTACGATTGGCATTTTATTAATAAATAAATTTTAGGACAAAATCAGATTAAACGTATTTTTAGGTAAGTAAATTCAACATTTCCGAATATCTTCTTATAAAAAGTCGATTTGTCCAAACCGTAACTCATATAGCAATTTGTTTTTTTTTTTCTTCAGTGTGAACCCATTCAATCTTTCTGACCTTTAGTGCCACCACTATTATTCAAGATTGGCATATTTCTTTTGATCTTCCTTCGATTTTACTAGCCATTCAAAAAAATAATTTTCTCTCAAGAGGTTAACTACTGCACTGTAATTGTTCAGCGGCTACTTTCCTCTTAGTAACGGTAGAAGAGACAAATTAGCTATGTTTAGGCAGCTCTTGTAGGAGAAGGACATTCCAAACCAAACCATTGCTCTCTAGTCTTGGGCAATGTCATAGCCTCTGTGCCATAATCTTCCACTGTCTTGGGGTAGAGTTCTCTTGCTTGAAGGTAGATGGCACACTCAGGCGCACTGTTCAATGTCACATCCTTTCCTCTTTTTTATTGAAGTTTTCATATTTCGTATATAAAGATTATTTATTTCAATTTTTTTTCCCTAAAATATTTCATTCTAATTGTTCCTTGTGCTTACAGCATCCTCATTTTCCAACTAGGGTTGTAGCTTAGCCAGTAATAATAATAATAATAATAATAATAATAATAATAATAATAATAATAATAATAATAATAATGGTGATAATAATAATAAATACTACTACCACTACTACTACTACTACTACATAGCTAGGTTGGCCGCTAGAGATAGCTTTTTCCCTCTCTATCTGGCATCATCCATATTTTACTTTTGGTGTTACGAGGCAAAGGCCCCAGCGCTGATAACACGACATTACAGTATAAAATGAGAATATCCAGCGAGAGAATGTCATTCTGAAAGTGACTGTTCCATTATAAGGTCCCCTGCATATTTGTCAGTAACTGATGATAGTGTAGGTGTGAGAAATCTATATTTTCAAAATATGACTTTTATCTGTAAGGTTAGAATTTGAGAAATCTGTTTTATTATGTTATATATAATATATAACGAGATGAGGAAAATTGGTTAATATCTTTATATAGACTTTTATCTATAAGGTCAGAATTTGAGAAATCTTTTTTTACTTTTTTTTACAATATCTAACGAGATTAGGAAAATTGGTTAAATTCTTTATATAGACTTTAATCTATAAGGTCAGAATTTGAGAAATTTGTTTTATTTTATTATAAGATCTAATATATATATATATATATATATATATATATATATATATATATATATATATATATATATATATATTTATATATATTTATATATATATATATTATATACTATATATATATATGTGTATATATATATATATATATATATATATATATATATATATTATATAACATATCTATATATATATATATATATATATATATATATATATATATATATATACACATATATATATAGTATATAATATATATATATATAAATATATATAATATATATATATATATATATATATATATATATATATATATATATATATATATATATATATTAGATCTTATAATAAAATAAAATATATATATATATATATATATATATATATATATATATATATATATATATATAAGGGCTTTTGTATTGAAAACTACACATTTTCGTTCTTATTTACCACCCACTTCAATAGTGATAAAAGATGATATATATACACATATATATATATATATATATATATATATATATATATATATATATATATACATATACATACATATATATACATATATATATATATATATATATATATATATATATATATATATATATATATATATATACATATATATATGTGTGTGTGTGTGTGTGTGTGTGTTTGTGTAATTATATATATGAATATAAATATATATATATATATATATATATATATATATATATATATATATATATATATATATATATATATATACTGTATATGTGTGTGTTTGTGCGTGTGTATGTATGGTGCGCGTATAAGTGTACCTTCTAAAATATGCTTATTAAATTTTTAACATTAAGTCTTAACGTGGAGTTAATAACCCATAGGTTATCAATGTCATAGAGAGAAAGATTACTAGTTTCTAGAAAGATTCACTTCCGTGAAATATAATGACCATTAAGCACCTTAGGGCAATTCTCTGTTACATGTAGGCAATGTAAAATGCTGTACAAGGGTAAACAGGTAATAAACATACTACCTACAGAAAGACCTTTCAAAGGTAGATCAAGGTTATTTGGGATTATTCAATATTAATATGTGTTATTGTTTATGCTCACACTTTATTTGAGGCCCTTTAATGTTAACTGAACTTTCAAACAATGATGTTCAAGTTTTGTAATATTTTATGCTTTATAAAAGGTCACTAAATATCGCACAATTCTACTCGGCCTCTCCTGAACAGAATCCTAGAGTAAAACAGGAAATGCAAGCGATATAGTGTTTCATAACATACCAGAAAGGATAAAAGGGAGCAAGGAAGTAGTTGGCCGTAAGTGGTCTCTTTCATTATTAATGGCACGTGATCTGGCAAGACTACAAGTTCATAACATAAGCATTGCTGGGGGTAACAATTTAATAGAATAACATAAACAGATAAAAATAATCTCATAAACCTTATAAGATGAAAGAAGATAGGAATTCGCAAATGTCAATTTATTTTCAGTGAAATATTCCTGGCATTTTCAGATTAGAAAATAATTACCTGGAACTTTCAGATTAGAAAACAATTACCTTGAACTTTCAGATTTGAAAATAATTACCTGGAACTTTCAGATTAGAAAAAAAATAACTTGGAATTTTCAGATTAGAAAAAAAATAACTTGGAACTTTCAGATTGGAAAACTATAACTTGGAACTTTCAGGTTAGAAAACAACTATTTGGAACTGTCAGATTAGAAAATAATTACCTGGAACTTTCAGATTAGAAATTAATTACCTGGAACTTTTATATTTGAAAACAATCGCACAAACTTCTTGGAGCCTCACCAATTTGGTCCGTCTTTTGCAGCAATATTGTAAATTGCTGATATAAATAATCCTCCATCAATTCCCATCTTATTTTTTACGTCTCTGGCTCAATAACACCAATTCCTTATTCTTTGAGTTTTTTTTTCTTTTTTTCTTTATTGCTTCCTTCATTACGAGATGCGTTCATTCAATTTCCTTTGAATCTCGTTCTTCCTTTTGTAAATGCTTCACGGTCACTTCTCTCTCTCTCTCTCTCTCTCTCTCTCTCTCTCTCTCTCTCTCTCTCTCTCTCTCTCTCTCTCTCTCTCTCATTCCTTTGGAACAGGAACAGGTGTCAAAGGATAATGTGGGTTGAAATTGCTCTTTGTGTTTAATTACTTCTAAAAGAGGAAAAGTTGAGTGAGTAATGTATACTTGACTTTTGAAATGCTTACCTGTTAGGAATATTATCTGTCTATAAAGAGTTCTTTTTTATTTTATCATAATTACTCTTTTTTTTTGTGCGAAAAAAGTAAGAAAAGGATGCATTAGGGACATAATTGTTTAGTGTTACTGTTATTGAAATAGTTTATTTTAATTGTTAATAATTTCTCTTATTTCCTTGTTTCTTTCCCTCACTGGGCAGTTTTCCCCGTTAGAGCCGCTGGGGTTATAACATCCTGCTTTTCCAACTATGGTTGTAACTTGGCAAGCAATGATAATAATAATAATAATAATAATAATAATAATAATGATGATGATGATGATGATGATAATAATAGTATTAATAATAATAATAATAATAATAATAATAATAATAATAATAATAATAATAATAATAATAATAATTAGAAAATAAAGTAAGTGAGTTCAATGCAATGTATTCAACCATCAGTGATTTGATGAAAACAGCATAACTCTAATCTTTTATAAGCATTATGAAAAAATCCACTATTAACTAACACGAATTTTGCTGCTTGGAAAACTTATCCAATATCTGATTTCGGGTATACCGTACATCGAGATCAGTTTCAGTCAGTTCTACTTGAAGTCTCTGTTCGTTCGTTAATTGATTGATTATAGTTTTCAAGTTAGATTATTATAGCATATGATTTGGTATAATCAAAGCAATCAGTTTCTATATACAATAATAATGGAGATAATTAACTAGACCAACAGAATCTCTCGTGTAAGAAAATATGAAGAAGCTATTGATATATATATATATATATATATATATATATATATATATATATATATATATATATATATATATATATATATATCTATATATATATATATGTATAATATATATATATGTATATATATATGTATGTATATATATTTATATATGTGTTAATGTATATATGTATGTGTGGTATATATATATATATATATATATATATATATATATATATATATATATATATATATATATGTATATATATATATATATGTATATATATATATATTTATATATATATATTTATATATATATATATATATATATATATATATATATATATATATATATATATTGTATATATATGCATACATATATATATACATGTATATATATGTATACATACATATATATATATATATATATATATATATATATATATATATATATATATATATATATATATATATGTATACATATATAACGGATTTTGAGCGAAGCGAAAAATCTATTTTTGGGTGAGATAGCCATGTCGTCCTGATGGAAGTTCCTATAGGGTAGCTTCCTAGGGTATATTACAACTACGGCGATATTCCCAGAGAATTTACCTTAAGGTACCAGAATTCTAACTCCTGGAGCGAGTATCCCTCGTGAAAGGGATATCGCGACATATCAGAGGACGTATTCTAGACACGTCACATGGCAATCTACGACCTGAATAGAGATTCGTCTCGTAGGAGGGAGATTGACGAGATACGAATTCGGGAAAGAAAAAGGGGAGCCGCTCCCAAGGCTTCCCTATCCCCCGATTCGTATGCGTGCCTGGCGCCAATCCTGGCGCCATCTGTATTCCTTGTAGCGTACACGAGGTGCTACAGATACTGTATGTAGGGAGGGGTCCTACAGCCCTTTCTTAGAAAGGCAAGGGCGGGTCCATCAGGACGACATGGCTATCTCACCCAAAAATAGATTTTTCGCTTCGCTCAAAATCCGTTTTTTGGGCTCAAGCCATGTCGTCCTGATGGAAGTGTACCAGAGCATTACTGTATCTGTGGATTCTCAGAACGTGCCGTACTCCCCGGAGATATTTATTCCCGGTCGACTAGACCTAGAGACCTAAGATGTTACCGTTATACATCTTTTCAACTAACTATAAACTATGTTAGAGCTTCCTGCCCCCTACAGGGAAGAGTCCTACTAGACTCTGGAAAGTCTCGAAGAGTACATATATCTATGTATGAATACCAGGCAAGCTAATATAGTGGTCTCGCCCTATATTAAGTAAAGCATAGTTTGTAAAGGACCACTGCGTCAATATGAAATATCGACCAGTTTTCCGCACAATACTTGTATTGGCCAAAGGTTTTATATCCGCATAGGAGAAAAACCAATGCAACATAGCTTGCATAAAGGAACAATTCTATTAGAATTATCCCAGATAAGGTACATAGAATGAATGCTCAATTATACCAATAAATTGACACAGGTGAAGGAGACGCAAGGTTCTCAAGAACAAGCTTATTGACAGACAATAAACAGACAGGTTAACCACAATTATACATATATATATAAGAAGAGGATAACCAAAAACTTTAAGCATAAGTATGATAGTAAACAGGGCTTGTTTGTCTGAAAGAAAAACATTAGATGCCACTTTTAAGATACCGAGGTATCAAAGTCATAAAAGCCTGTATTACAAATCAATGACATTAGCGTTAGAAACGCTCGGCACACATGTCTGCACTTATGCTAGGTTCACCTTCGGAAATGGAACAGTCTGGATGGGCAACACAGTGCCCTCACTTAGTTTGTAGTACAGTATGTAACTACACACTCACCCTGGAATTAATCGTCCCAATTAAGACCACTGTTCCTCGCAGAGTTAAACAGTAGGGTTAACACCGCGACCCACTGCTACCACAGATCTCTTTTAGTTCCTCTACTTGCTTCGCATAGTGGCGAAAGAACACTCTGGAAGACTTCCAGCCAGTGTATGAACGGAGATGTTCAAAATCCATACAATTAAAGAAATTTAAGAATGAGGCAACTTTCCTCGGATCGTGACCTGCGGGTGTATTGTCAGGATCCGCTCTGCGAATAAAATATGTGATTTTTGCTCTGAGTTGATTCAGAGATAAATTTGAGCCTGATGTTTCTCCCCTGAATAGTTGACCACCCTTGAAGTCTGAAGTTCTATGAAGATAGACCTTTAGGCATTCTACTGGACATAGAGATGCATCTTCTTTCAGAGGGCAGATTCTCCAGGGACCCCACCTGTTGGTGGGTAACTCATTCTTGGCGAGAAACGTAGGATCCGGAAACAGGTTCAGTTCTTCCCCATCCAGGAACTGAACACGACCTGCCTCTCTCGAGAGGCTACAATTTCACTAACCCTGGCCCCGGACGCGAGTGCAAATTAGGAAAATAACTTTTTGTGTCAAATCCTTTAACGCACATTCTTCATTGCTCAACAGAGAAGCGAAATGAAGAACTTGTCTAAAGACCATGAAATGGGCTTTGGAGGTGCTGAAGGTCTGAGCCTAGCACAGGCTTTCGGGACTTTATTAAAGATCTCGTTACCTAGGTCGACCTGGAAGGCATATAGAATGGGTCTTGTCAAAGCAGACTTACACGCTGAAATCGTGTTCGCTGCCAACCCTTGACCATGGAGGTGGGGAAAAAAGATAAGCAGAAGTCTGTCAAGATCTCCTGCGGAATCTTCGCCATGACAAAAGGCCACCCATTTTCTCCAAGATGACTCATATTGCCTTCTAGTAGATTTGCATTTATATTCCTCAATGAAGTCTATACTGGCTTTCGAAATCCCGAAACGCTTTCTCACCGCTAGGGAGAGAAAATCATGAACTGCAGGGTCCGGGTTTTCTGTAATGAAGCGCAGACAGTTGACTTCTGGACTCGCTGGGTCAGAACTGGATCTGGTAGTGGTACAAACTTCAGCTACAGTTCCAATGCCAGGAGGAACCACACGCTGTTCGGCCACTTGTGGGCCACTATTGCCGCTACCCTTTGAAGGATCTCAGTTTGTTGAGGACCCTCAACAGAAGGTTGTGAGGAGGGAACAGATAAATCTTGGACCATCTGTTCCAGTCGAGGGACATCGCGTCCACTGCTTCCGCTAAGGGGTCCTCGTACGGGGCACGTACAGGGGCAACTTCTTGTTGTCTTTCGTCGCAAAGAGGTCTATCTGCAGTTCTGGGACTGATTCAGAATGAAGGAGAATGATCCTGCGTCTAAGGACCATTCCGACTCTATCGGTGTGAACCTGGATAGAGCGTCCGCTGTCACATTGCGGACTCCTTGAAGGTGAACTGCCGACAGGTACCACTTCTTCTTTTCCGCCAATCGGAAGACGGCCAACATCACCTGGTTGAGAGGTGGTGACCTCGATCCTTGTCGATTCAAGTATCTTACAACTACCTCGCTGTCTATTACCACTTTATGTGGAACGAATGACGCGGGGAGACTTTCTTTAAGGTAAGGAGCACTGCCCTAGCTTCTAGAAAGTTTTATGAGAAAGGTCTTGAATAGCCTGGACCAAGTCCCCTGGACTTTTTTCCGATGAGAGTGACCTCCCCATCCCTCCTTTGAGGCGTCTGAGTGAATCGTCACCGACGGGGGAGGTGGCTGAAGAAGAACCTGACTTCTTTAGATGTCTGGCTTGGGACCAAGGCCTGAGAAGAGTACTTAGCCGAAGCGGCTGGTCTTCTCAGATCTCTTCACGCGTTTGATGCATAACTTCTCCAAACTCCGATTGCATCCTTTAGCTGTGCTCTTAGCACTGGGTCTGTCACCGAAGCAAACTGGAGAGAGCGCAGTACTCTCTCCTGCTCGTGTCTTGATATCCTTTCGGCATCTTGAAGTCTCTTGACAGAACCCGCTATCTCCTTCCTTTTCTTCGCTGGGGTGGAGAAACGGTGTGACAAAAGGTCCCAGTGGATCTTAGCCACTGGAACTTTTGAGATGGAGAAAGTCGAGACTTTTTCTGTTGATCTTGAAGCCTAGGTACTCTAGGAACTGGATCACTGACTGGAAGCTTGCAAGCATTCTGTCTCAGATGCTGCCCACACCAACCAGTAGTCCAGGTAGGCTACTACCTGAATTCCCTTTAGGCGAAATTGTTTGAGAGCTACGCTCGCAAGCTTCGTAAAAATCCTTGGGGCTATGTTTAGCCCGAATGGCATGGCTCCGAAGGCGTATAGTCTTCGCTGTAGCCTGAACCCTAGGTAGGGGGAGAGTCGATGGCTAATTGGAATGTGCCAGTAGGCATCTGACAAGTCTATAGAGACGGAATATGCCCTCTTGGGCAGTAAGGTCCTTATGTGTTGCAGTGTTAGCATTTTGAATTTGCAATTCACTATGAACTTGTTAAGTGGCGACAAGTCCAGAATGACTCTGAGCTTTTCCGAGTCTTTCTTGGGAACACAAAACAGCCTCCCTTAGAAATTGATGGGCTTCACCCTTTTTCTCCAACCGTTCTTGAACGTACTCCTCCATAACGGGGGTGGAGTGTTGGAAAAAACCGAAGGTACGGGGGTGGAGTGCTGTACCAGCTCCCGCCCAATCCATTCTTGAGTAGGCTGTGGGCCCAGGGATCGAAGGTCCACCGATCCCGAAATTTCAGAAGTCTCCCTCCTACCGGTATCACCTCACTTGGACTGCCGTCCTGAGGTCTTGCCTTCCTGACCACGACCACCCCTGAATCCCCTTCCCCTTGAGGGGCGTCTAGACGAGCCTCTGGCTGCTCTTCTAGGCTTTGCTCGGAAGGAAGTAGACTGCCCTTCGAACGTTGGGGTGAATGCCGTGGACTGTGTCGACACGGCCTGGGGTACCCACTGAAAGGTGGTCGGGGTTTGTGCCACGATCTGGGGCACTGGGGGTAATGGCAATTGCAGTTGCTGTTGCTGTCTAAGAGGCTTGGCTGGCCGAGACGGTAGCCTAGTCCTCATAGTCTTCCTCTTTGGTTGAGGACCCTCATCCGGGGAAGACTTTCTTTTGATAGCCAGGTCCCACTTCTGGAGAAGGTTTCTATTCTCCAAGGTGGCTTTATCAAAAACTTCTTTGACCAAGTCGGTAGGGAAAAAGGTCTTTTCCCCAAATGTTGGAGGAGATTAGTTTCTTTAGCTCGTGCCTCACTGTAGCCGAGGTAAACACGAACTCCCTACAAACTCTCCTTGCCTTGACGAAGCCATAAAGGTCCTTCGTCACTGTGGCCAGATGAGGCTTGGCCACTACCATGAACATTTCATGGACCCTGGGGTCACTTGCCATCATCTCGAGAGTAGTCTGAAGAGACATTGAGGCAGTCAGTCTTTCTTTTGTATCGAGCTCACTTCGCAAAAGAAAGTCAGACAGCTTAGGGGGGTCCTTGCCGAACTGACGTCCGGCAATATCAGCCTCCAACTTTCCACTTAGAACGTAAGATGGACGTCCTTCCAATCTTTGTGGTCCATAGGCAGGGCCAGCGACAAGGGTTTACACTCCTCTAGGGAGGGGCAAGACTTGCCGGCCTCGATTGCTTTTAGTACAGCCAGAAACCCTTTCTGTAAAAAGGGGGAAGGCTCTAGTAGGCGAGGACACAAAGGAAGGGAGCTTCCTATTCAATGCAGCTACCTTTGAGTTAGAGAAGCCCCTCTCTTTCATCGAAGATGAAAGTAGAGCTTGAGCCTTAGCATGGTCATCACTATGACCTCCTTCGGCTCTGCCTCCTCCTTTGAAGCTGGTTCCTTCCTCAGCCGGACATAACAGTCCGGATATGGTGCCTTGCTGGGCCAGAATTCCACCCTCCAGGGGAACTGAGCCCAGCATATCCGAGATGACGATCTTTCCAGTCGTCATCGACATGTGCTCAGCATACCTCCATGGGTTAGCATCCGAGCACAAAGGAAGGTCTTTCACATTGAGCTTTTCTGGGGCCCATGTGATTCTGCAAGGCACTGCATTCGCAGTTCCATTGCAGCCGCCTTCTCCTGATTCTCCTTCTGCATTTGTTGGATCATTCCAACAATAGAAGAGAGGGCCTGTCCCAGCTCTACTGGGAGACCGGCCGATGTAGAGGGACTTGAACTTCATCCTGGGCTTCTGCAAGGAGGTTTTCCTCCTGACACCCGTCCACATCAGATATCCTGTCATTTAGCTGGATGTCTTGCATCGCGACCGCGACTTCAGCATCCACCTGGATCTGAACTTAGGGGATCTCCTCTTGAGGCTGGGGAATCACTGCCTCAGCTGATGCCTTAGGGAAAAGATACGCCCTCATCTTCTCACTTGGAAGATAAGGGCCAGAAGTGTACTTTTGGAAGCCCCTTACCCAGGTACGAAGCTTCTTCCTAGCTATTTAAATGTCTCATTGATCAGGTTAGTGCACACAGTACATACCTGAGGGTCCCAATACCGGAGATCATCCTTGGAGACAGCGTATGCTGCGTGTCTCCTACAAAACTCATGTCCGCAGAGGTTCTTGCTGCTGCCATTGCAGAAAGCACTTCCCCACTTCGGAGAGTCCTTCTGTAAAGAGAAGAAATTTCCATGAGTATCAAGTGAACTATGTATCACTGGATATGCATAGTATAGCATAACAATTCATAAATGAAAGACACACACTTGTGTTTCCCTCACAACCCATTGTTGCAGCCTTCCAGATAATAAAATCAAAATGGTTTATCTCTACTAGAGTAACCAATGCAAGGTTTCCATAGGAAACAGGTGGAGCTCACACCTAGGCAATGATTTTAAAAATCCTGGATAATAGACGGGGAAGAACTCTGCTTCCTGTCTGAGGGCAACAGCAAAGGGCTGTGTAAGAAAACACAATAGTGTTAGAAGATACAGTGCTGTACCTAAACTTTTACTATAGTTTTCTTCTTACTGTATATGCTA
Source organism: Palaemon carinicauda (assembly GCF_036898095.1). Classification (NCBI taxonomy): domain Eukaryota; kingdom Metazoa; phylum Arthropoda; class Malacostraca; order Decapoda; family Palaemonidae; genus Palaemon; species Palaemon carinicauda. Next base: position 27,114,471 of record NC_090735.1, read on the forward strand.
TACAGAAGAATACTAGTACAGTATAGGAGGATGTGTGCCGGCCTGCCTTTGCCGGCCGGCACACACCACAATTAGCTTTAAAGTATACTACTTAACAGCTATAGGGCGGCAGCCCTCTGGTTCAAATGCCTGTGCCGGCGGCAGCAGCTGCCGGCCAGCAACAGCCAGTGTTGGCCGGCAATGATTGCCGGCCAGCAACTACACAAGGTAGTACCCAGCTGCCGGCCACACTCTTGGTGACCGGCAGACAAGGACTGACATAAGCCGGCCGGCAAAGGTCCAAGACCGATGCCAGCCGGCAGCAAAAGAACCAGAAGACTACCCCTGCCCGGCTGCCGGCCTCACAGGCCGGCAGCCGGCCTATGAGGCCGGCTGCCGGGACAGGTACAGCACTAGAAGAAAATAGAATGGATGCCGGGATAAGAGTGTACACAACCCCCCAAGCCCGGCAACCGAAAGAGTGCATATAAGGAAGGGGAGAAACTTAATTCAGGCTTCCTTGACCAATGCCGTCCGGCTCTGCCGGCAGGCATGGATGAGGGACCAAGAGAGGTCCGGGCAGCACTCGAAAACATAAGACCCTTGCCGTCCAGCGTCTCTGCCGGCCGGCAATGGGCTTAGTCAATCCATATCCCAACCTATACTAGGTCCAGAAGTAGAATGACATATGGTACAGTAATACCCCTGCCGGCCAGCTCTGCCGGCCGGCAAGGTACAGTACAGTAATGGCTAGGCCATTACGGAGATAGAGGGGGAAGGGACAAGAGGGTCCTGCCAACCTTGCTTTAGTGACAGATCACCCGCAGCCAAGAACTCTGTCTTAGCCTAAGGGAGATCTAAGGGAAAGGGCCAGCGCAGTAGTATAATACCTGCCAGCTTCCAGAGCACCAAAGCAAGGAAGGCGTTGCAACTCCCAAGGGAAGATTTATCCTCCCCGAGAACAGCAACAGGACTTAGTCTGGTCGATCACACAAGAAGGAATCATAACTACAGAAACCTTCGACAGTGACCTAAGGGAGCTCAGCTCCCTTTGTAAGTGTTAGGTCAGCGAGGGAGACTCTGCCCCAAGCCAAACAACACGGACTCAGACTAAAAACTCTGTTGTTCTGTCCCTCTTTGAACCAGACTCAGCAGGAACAGGAAGGTACAGTAACACCCTAGTATAGTTTTATCGAAAATAAATTCGGAAAAAACCACTTAGGGATAAGCCCAAGGCTTAAACAGAGGGAAAGGGATTGCATACCTTCTCCGAAGAAAAGAAAGCAACCGGGGAGTATGATAAAGTATACTAAGGCTCCATAAGCAATTAGCCTAGGCACCAAGAGAATCGATTACCTAATTCACCGAAACTCTCACGTATACAATCTTGGAAATATTCCACACAGTCTAAATGTATAAAATATAGCCTAAAGCTTCAATAAAATTTTAATTACACTCGGAAAAACCATAATCATGCATTAAGTACTAGGACCAAACGACTAGGCTACATGGCCTAGCGTAGGCCAGAATGGCGAATACTTCGCCAAATAATACTAAGCACGAAAGGAAATCCTATGTAAAGCTAAATAGCTAAATTTTATTAAGCAAAACAACCAGGAATGTCACTCTGACTAACTAATTTATACCTAGCGAGTGACAGTGTCCAGGACACCTCTGGTAGGCTACGGCTCTTGTATCAAAGATTAATCCTATTAATCACTCAAAATTTTACCAAGAGCCTACATTTATACATAACAGACACTATACTCAACTTATCCGAGGTCAACGAAGACGAAGAAGCCATGAAAAGTTGAATAAATCCAAGATTTGCGAGAAAAACAGGAAAAAACACCGAGTTGTTAAGCTACGCAAAAAGGAATACAGATGGCGCCAGGATTGGCGCCAGGCACGCATACGAATCGGGGGATAGGGAAGCCTTGGGAGCGGCTCCCCTTTTTCTTTCCCGAATTCGTATCTCGTCAATCTCCCTCCTACGAGACGAATCTCTATTCAGGTCGTAGATTGCCATGTGACGTGTCTAGAATACGTCCTCTGATATGTCGCGATATCCCTTTCACGAGGGATACTCGCTCCAGGAGTTAGAATTCTGGTACCTTAAGGTAAATTCTCTGGGAATATCGCCGTAGTTGTAATATACCCTAGGAAGCTACCCTATAGGAACTTCCATCAGGACGACATGGCTTGAGCCCAAAAATATATGTATATATATATGTAATATATATATATATATATATATATATATATATATAAATATATATAAATATATATATTTATATATATATATATATATTGTATATATATGCATACATATATATATACATGTATATATATGTATACATACATATATATATATATATATATATATATATATATATATATATATATATATATATATATATATATATATATATATATATATATATATATATATATATATATATGTATACATATATATATGTATATATATATATGTAATATATATATATATATATATATATATATATATATATATATATATATATATACATACACATCACATATACACATACATATGTACATACACACACATACACACACGCATATATATATATATATATATATATATATATATATATATATATATATATATATATATATATATGAGTGTGTGTGTATGTATATATGTATGCTATATATAAATATGTATATATATACATATATATATATATATATATATATATATATATATATATATATATATATATATATATATATATATAAATATGTATATATATATATATATATATATATATATATATATTTATAAATATGTATATATATATATATATATATATATATATATATATATATTTATAAATATGTATATATATATATATATATATATATATATATATATATATATTCATATATATATATATATATATATATATATATATATATATATATATATATATATATATATTCATGCAAATATGTTTCAAAAGGATAGTGTTTCTATGCATATATAGCAATAACACCGGTTTTTTTTTTTTCAGGGAGTTGACTAATGAAAACTCAAACAGATTGGCCACAGACGCTGAAACCACTAACGAACTGTGAATAAATGTTCACATATCAGGTGATAAAGGCTATTGGAATAAAAGTAATTTCTCAAGTACTAATCATAGACTAATGACACACTTCAAACTCTTTTTACAATTATTCATGAAAGTAATTTAACGTACTGTATTTAGGGACGTATTTCTCTCGGGTTTCGTATTCAGTTGCAGAGAATTAAGTTTGCATTCCTGAATAATTGAATTTCACGATGCAATTAACGGTTAACTGTTTATGTCGATTGTGTACCAAAAGCCTGTAAATTGAGACTGTTGTCTGCATTATAAACTAACAATGGAAAAAAGAAATATGTTCTTTAGAGAATACCGAAACCATGAAAGTCAAGTAGTAATTCAATTGAGTTCTGGATATGTCATTCGATATCTTTGGAATAACATTGATGAGGTTTGGGTTACTCGTCTGACAAAAGAATGGTCTGATAATGATGGTAGATATATTCATTGTAATGCAAAAAAAGACAGTAATTGTTTACTATATTAAAGCATACAGTTATATTCCTATAACTGGCCGATCACAAGCAAGTGTTTAATCTGAGTAAATACTAATCCTCTAATACTGTTGATTGATTATGATACATGGAATGAATTAAGTAGTTCTCGATTCTTGTTCAAATTAAATATACTTATTATCGATTAAAGTTTATGATTTTCATGATATATTACAAGGTAAACAGCGATATAAATCAAACTACATCATCTCCAGATACAATGTTATGGAAATTTGGCTGTAATCAGCTGGACTTGAGCTACCATAAACACATTTACATAATAGAGTAACATTACCAATTCACAAATAAGTAGTAAGAGAACCTCTTCTTGCCAACTTGCGAGAAATAACAGCTTTCAGCAATTAATGACGAATCTAGTCCCATTAAGAATTAAACCATAGAAAAATATATAATGTAGTGTAGGACGCTAAGATTAATGAAAGCATAAATCTAAAGAAAGAAGAAAAACGTTGGGAAGGACATGTTATGGCATACGTCTACGTAAGAAGTAGTGTCTACAGAATAGTATTACTGCCAACGCCCCCCCCCCCCACACACACAAAAAAAAAATTCTGAGGAAATGTTATACTTAAAGATAATTCTCTCGTAGAGTTCTCTTGCTTGAGGGTACACTCGGGCACACTTATCCTATCGTATTTCTCTTCTTGTTTTGTTGAAGTTTTTATTGTGTAGGAGATATTTATTTTAATGTTACTCCTATTGGAATAATTTATTTTTACTTGTTCCCTCTCGCTAGGCTATTTTCCCTGTTGGAGTCTCTGGGCTTATAGAATCCTGCTTTTCCAACTAGGGTTTTAGCTTAGCAAGTAATAATAATAATAATAATAATAATAATAATAATAATAATAATATTAATAATAATAATAATAATAATAATAATAATAATAATAATATCGTATCGAAGGAGATTACATGGTAATTTATTATATACTGCGTCAATATTTGTGTTTGATGGATATATAAAGTATCACAATTTATAAACGATGTTTACCCCTTGTAAATGGATAGACTTGAATGAAATCAGTGTGATAGGCGATTAGATTTACTCTAAGGATCAAAGGGAGATTTATTAGTTAGGAGAGGTCATAAATATCTGTATCCCTAGACAAATCTGATATATATTGTTTGAATGGATTTAAGGGTTCTTGTCTAGTTCAATAAAACTTTAACTTTAAAAAATATGTTAATATAGGCTGTGTTAGTTTGAAATTGATTGCATTGTATATAATACATGACAGCGCTTGTATCACTTACCCACAATCACACGTGTGTGTGTATGTTTATAAATATATTTTATACATATTTAGATAGATATGCACACATACCAACATGCAATTTCAACCCTTCCTTCTTCCCCCTTTCCTAACTGCAACACGGGAGTTTAGGCAATTTGTGGAGATGGGGTCTCCAAGTGTACCTCTCGGGGTAACATCTCTTACCAGGGTATAGCTACACCCATCCCCCCAACTAGAGGGACGGTCATACGTTTGGCAATGCCGCTCAGAGAGAGTGGAAAGAATATATATATACTTTTGGGCTCAAGCCATGTCGTCCTGATGGAAGTTCCTATAGGGTAGCTTCCTAGGGTATATTACAACTACGGCGATATTCCCAGAGAATTTACCTTAAGGTACCAGAATTCTAACTCCTGGAGCGAGTATCCCTCGTGAAAGGGATATCGCGACATATCAGAGGACGTATTCTAGACACGCCACATGGCAATCTACATCCTGGACAGAGATTTCGTCTCGTAGGAGGTGATTGACGAGATACGAATTCGGGAAAGAAAAAGGGGAGCCGCTCCCAAGGCTTCCCTATCCTCCGATTCGTATGCGTGCCTGGCGCCAATCCTGACGCCATCTGTATTCCTTTTTGCGTAGCTTAACAACTCGGTGTTTTTTCCTGTTTTTCTCGCAAATCTTGGATTTATTCTGCTTTTCATGGCTTCTCCGTCTTCGTCGGCCTCTGATAAGTTGAGTATAGTGTCTTTTATGTATAAATGTAGGCTCTTAGTAAAATTTTGAGTGATTAATAGGATTAATCTTTGATACAAGAGCCGTAGCCTACCAGAGGCGTCTTGGACGCTGTCGCTCGCTAAGTATAATTTAGTTAGTCAGAGCGACATTCCTGGTTGTTTTGCTTTAATAAATTTTAGCTATTTAGCATTACATAGGATTTCCTTTCGTGCTTAGTATTTTTTTAGAGAAGTATTCGCCTTTCTGGCCTACGCTAGGCCATGTAGCCTAGTCGTTTGGTCCTAGTACTTCATGCATGATTATGGTTTTTCCGAGTGTAATTAAAATTTTATTGAAGCTTTAGGCTATATTTTATACATTTTAGACTGTGTGGAATATTTCCAAGATAGTATACGAGTGAGTTTCGGTGATTTAGGTAATCGATTCTCTTGGTGCCTAGGCTAGTAGCTTATGGAGCCTTAGTATACCCTATCATACTCCCCGGTTGCTTCTTTTCTTCGGGGAAGGTATGCAATCCCTTTCCCTTTGTTTAAGCCTTAGGCTTATCCCTAAGTGGTTTTTTCCGAATTTATTTTCTATAAAACTATACTAGGGTGTTACTGTACCTTCCTGTTCCTGTAGTTATGGTTCAAGAGGGACAGAACAACAGAGTTTTTTAGTCTGAGTCTGTGTTGTCTGGCTTGGGGCTGAGTCCCCCTCGCTGACCTAACACAGACAAAGGGAGCTTAGCTCCCTTAGGTCACTACCGAAGGTTTCTGTGGTTATGATTCCTTCTTTTGTGATCTACCAGACTAGTCCTTGTTGCTGTTCTCGGGGGAGGATAAGTTCTTCCCTTGGGAGTAGCAACGCCTTCCTTGCTTTGGTGCTCTGGGAGCTGTCAAGTATTGCTGGCCTTCCCCCTTAGATCTCCCTTAGGCTAAGATAAGTTTCTTGGCTGCGGGTGATCTGTCACTAAAGCAAGGTTGGCAGGACCCTCTTGTCCCTTCCCCCTCTTTCTTCGTAATGGCCGAGCCATTACTGTACTGTACGTCGTTCTACATCTGGACCTAGTATAGGTTAGGATGTGGAATTGACTCAGCCCCTTGCCGGCCGGCAGAGCTGCTGGCCGGCAAGGGTCTTATGTTTTCGAGTGCTGCCCGGACCTCTCTTGGTCCCTCATCCATGCCTGCCGGCAGAGCCGGACGGCATTGGTCAAGGAAGCCTGAATTAGTTTCTCCCCTTCCTTATATACACTCTTTCGGTTGCCGGGCTTGGAGGTTGTGTACACTCTTATCCCGGCATCCATTCTATTTTTCTTCTAAGTGCTGTACCTGTCCCGGCTGCCGGCCTATGAGGCCGGCAGCCGGGCAGGTGTAGTCCTCTGGTTCTTTTGCTGCCGGCTGACATCGGTCTTGTACCTTTGCCGGCCGGCTTATGTCAGCCCTTGTCTGCCGGTCACCAAGAGTGTGGCCGGCAGCTGGGTACTACCTTGTGTAGATGCTGGCCGGCAGCCATTGCCGGCCAACACTGGCTGTTACCGGCCGGCAGTTGCTGCCGACCGGCACAGGCATTTGAACCAGAGTGCTGCCGCCCTATAGCTGTTAAGTAGTATACTTTAAAGCTAGTTGTGGTGTGTGCCGGCCGGCAAAGGCAGGCCGGCACACATCCCCCTATACTGTACTAGTATTCTTCTGTATAGCATATACAGTAAGAGGAAAACTATAGTAAGGGTTTTGGTACAGCACTGTGTCTTCTAACACTATTGTGTTTTCTTGCACACCCCTTTGCTGTTGCCCTCAGATAGGAAGCTGAGTTCTTCCCTGTCTATTATCCAGGATTTTAAAATCATTGCTTAGGTGTGAGCTCCACCTGTTTCCTCTGGAAACCTTGCATTGGTTACTCTAGAAGAGATAAACCATTTTTGATTTTATTATCTGGAAGGCTGCAACAATGGGTTGTGAGGGAAACACAAGTGTGTGTCTTTCCTTTATGAATTGTTATGCTATACTATGCATATCCAGTGATACATAGTTCACTTGATACTCATGGAAATTTCTTCTCTTTACAGGAGGACCCTCCGAAGTGCGGAAATGTTTTCTGCAATGTCCGCCGCAAGAACCTCTGCGGACATGAGTGTTGTAGGAGACATGCAGCATGCGCTGTCTCCAAGGACGATCTCCAGTATTGGGACCCTCAGGTATGTACGGTATGCACTAACCTGATTACTGAGGTTTTTGATTCCCCTAGAACGGCGGAATCAAGGGATATAGCAAGGGAAAAGCTTCGTACTTGGGTAAGGGGCTTCAAGAAGAACACCTCTGGCCCTTATCTTCCAAGTGAGAGATGAGGGCGTATCTTTTTCCCCAGGCATCAGCTGATGCAGTGATTCCCCAGCCTCAAGAGGAGATCCCTCAAGATCAAGTCCAGGTATACGTGGAAGTCGCAGTTGCGATGCAAGACATCCAGTTAGATGACAGGATGTCTGACCTGGACGAACGTTTGGAACAAGACCTCCTGGCAGAAGGTCAGGATGAAGTTCAAACCCCGGATGTCGTAGAGGATGAGGTCGACGAGGTGTTGGCTATTCCGGTTCAGATTCCGGATCCTATCCCCTCAACATCGGCCGGTCTCCCAGTAGAACTGGGACAGGCCCTCTCTTCGATTGTTGGAATGATCCAACAAATGCAGAAAGAGAATCAGGAGAAGGCGGCTGCTATGGAACTGCGTATGCAGTCCCTGGCAGAATCACGTGGGCCCCGGAAAGGGCTCAATGTGAAAGACCTTCCCGTATGCTCAGATGCTAACCCCTGGAGGTATGCTGAGCACATGCCAATGACGACTGGAAAGATCGTCATCTCGGATAAGCTGGGTTCAGTTCCACTAGAGGAGGTGGAATTTTGGCCCAGCAAGGCATCATATCCGGACTGCTATGTCTGGCTAAGAAAAGAACCAGCTTCAAGGGAGGAGACAGAGCCGAAGGAGGTCATAATTATGGACCACGCTAAGGCTCAAGCCCTACTTTCATCCTCAATGAAAGAGAGGGGCTTCTCTAACTCGAAGGTAGCTGCATTGAACAAGAAGCTCCCTTCTTTTGTGTCCTCTCCTGCTAGAGCCTTCCCCTTTTTACAGAAAGGGTTTGCGGCTGTCCTAAAGGCAGTCAAGGCCGGCAAGCCTTGCCCCTCCCTGGATGAGTGTAAACCCTTGTCGCTGGCCCTGCCTATGGACCACAAAGACTGGAAGGATGTCCATCTGACATTCTCAGTGGGAAAGTTGGAGGCTGATATTGCCGGACGGCAATTCGGCGAGGACCTCCCCAAGCTGTCCGACTCTCTTTTACGAAGAGAGTTCGAGACAAAAGAAAGACTGGCTGCCTCAATGTCTCATCAGACTACTCTTGAGACGATGGCAAGTGACCCCAAGGTCCATGAAATGTTCATGGTAGTGGCTAAGTCTCACCTAGCCACAGTGACGAAGGACCTTTATAGCTTCGTCAAGGCAAGGAGAGCTTGCAGGGAGTTCGTGTTCACCGGGGCCTCGGTGAGACACGAGCCAAGGAAGTTAATCTCCTCCAACATTTGGGGAAAAGACCTTTTCCCTACCGATGTGGTCAAAGAGGTTGTTGATAAGGCCGCCGTGGAGAATAGAAACCTTCTCCAGAAGTGGGGCCGGGCTATCAAAAGAAAATCTTCCCCGGATGAGGGTCCTCAACCAAAGAGGAAGAATATGAGGACTAGGCTACCGTCTCGGTCAGACAAGCCTTTTAGACAGCAACAGCAACTGCAATTGCCATTGCCTCCAGTGCCCCAGATGGTGGCACAAACCCTGACTACTTTTCAGTGGGTACCCCAGGCTGTGCCAGGTCAGTCATCCACATTCACCCCAATGTTCGAAGGACAGTCTTCTTCCTTTCGTGCAAAACCTAGAGGAGCATCCAGAGGCTCGTCTAGGCGCCCCTCAAGGGGAAGGGGATTCAGAGGTGGTCGTGGTCAGGGAGGCAAGACCTCAGGACAGCAGTTCAAGTGAAACGATACCAGTAGGAGGGAGACTGATGAAATTTTGGGATCGCTGGACCTTCGATCCCTGGGCCCAAAGCCTACTCAAGAATGGACTGGGCTGGAGCTGGTACAGCACTCCACCCCCGTGCCTTCGGTTTTTCCAACACTCCACCCCCGTTCTGGAGGAGTACGTTCAAGAACTGTTGGAGAAAAAGGTGATCCGAAAGGTGAAGTCCATCAAATTCCAAGGGAGGCTGTTTTGTGTTCCCAAGAAAGACTCGGAAAAGCTCAGAGTCATTCTGGACTTGTCGCCACTCAACAAGTTCATAGTGAATTGCAAATTCAAGTTGCTAACACTGCAACACATAAGGACCTTACTGCCCAAGAGGGCATACTCAGTCTCTATAGACTTGTCAGACGCCTATTGGCACATTCCAATCAGCCGTCGACTCTCCCCCTACCTAGGGTTCAGGCTACAACGGAGACTATACGCCTTCAGAGCCATGCCATTCGGGCTAAACATAGCCCCAAGGATTTTCACGAAGCTTGCGAGCGCAGCTCTCAAACAATTATGCCTAAAGGGAATTCAGGTAGTAGCCTACCTGGACGACTGGCTGGTGTGGGCAGCATCCGAGACCGAATGCTTGCAAGCTTCCAGTCAGGTGATCCAGTTCCTAGAGTACCTAGGCTTCAAGATCAACAGAAAAAAGTCTCGACTTTCTCCATCCCAAAGGTTCCAGTGGCTGGGAATCCACTGGGACCTTTTTGTCACACAGTTTCTCCATCCCGACGAAGAAAAGGAAGTAGATAGCGGGCTCTGTCAAGAGACTTCTAGATTCCGAAAGGATATCAAGACGCGAACAGGAGAGGGTACTAGGCTCTCTCCAGTTTGCTTCAGTGACAGACCCAGTGCTAAGAGCACAGCTAAAGGATGCAACCGGAGTTTGGAGAAGGTATGCATTAACCGCGCGAAGAGATCTGAGAAGACCAGTGCCGCCTCGGCTACGTACTCTTCTCAGGCCTTGGTCCCAAGCCAGACATCTAAAGAAGTCGGTTCTTCTTCAGCCACCTCCCCCGTCGATGACGATTCACTCAGACGCCTCAAAGGAGGGATGGGGAGGTCACTCTCATCGGAAAAAAAGTCCAGGGGACTTGGTCCAAGCTATTCAGGACCTTTCATATAAACTTTCTAGAAGCTATGGTAGTGCTCCTTACCTTAAAGAAAGTCTCCCCACGTCACTCGATCCACATAAGATTGGTGATGGACAGCGAGGTGGTTGTGAGATGCTTGAATCGACAAGGGTCGAGGTCACCACCTCTCAACCAAGTGATGTTAGCCATTTTCCGATTGGCGGAAAAGAAGAAGTGGTACCTGTCGGCAGTTCACCTTCAAGGAGTCCGCAATGTGACAGCGGACGCTCTATCCAGGTTCACACCGATAGAGTCGGAATAGTCCTTAGACGCAGGATCATTCTCCTTCATTCTGAACAAGTCCCAGAACTGCAGATAGACCTCTTTGCGACGAAAGACAACAAGAAGTTGCCCCTGTACGTGTCCCCGTACGAGGACCCCTTAGTGGAAGCAGTGGATGCGATGTCCCTCGACTGGAACATATGGTCCAGGATTTATCTGTTCCCTCCTCACAACCTTCTGTTGAGGGTCCTCAACAAACTGAGATCCTTCAAGGGGGTAGCGGCAATAGTGGCCCACAAGTGGCCGAACAGTATGTGGTTCCCCTTGGCGTTGGAACTACAGATGAAGTTTGTGCCGCTACCACATCCCGTTCTGACCCAGCGAGTCCAGAAGTCGACTGTCTGCGCTTCATTACAGAAAACCCGGACCCTACAGCTCATGATTTTCTCGCCCTTGCGGTGAGAAAGCGTTTCGGGATTTCGAAAGCCAGCATAGACTTCCTAGAAGAATATAAGTGCAAATCGACTAGAAGGCAATATGAGTCATCTTGGAGAAAATGGGTGGCCTTTGTAAAGGCAAAGAATCCGCAGGAGATCTCAACAGACTTCTGCTTATCTTTCTTCATCCACCTCCATGGCCAAGGGTTGGCAGCTAACACGATTTCAGTGTGTAAATCTGCTTTGATGAGACCCATTTTATTTGCCTTCCAGATCGACCTAGGTAACGAGATCTTTAATAAAGTTCCGAAAGCCTGCGCTAGGCTCAGACCTTCAGCACCTCCAAAGCCCATCTCATGGTCTTTAGACAAAGTTCTTCATTTCGCCTCCCTGTTGAGCAATGAAGAATGTGCGTTAAAGGATTTGACGCAAAAAGTTATTTTCCTATTTGCACTCGCGTCCGGGGCCAGGGTTAGTGAGATCGTAGCCCTCTCGAGAGAGGCAGGTCGTGTTCAGTTCCTGGATGGGGGGGATCTGAACCTGTTTCCGGATCCTACGTTTCTCGCCAAGAATGAGTTACCCGCCAACAGGTGGGGTCCCTGGAGAATCTGCCCTCTGAAAGAAGATGCATCTCTATGTCCAGTAGAATGCCTAAAGGTCTATCTTCGTAAAACTTCAGACTTCAAGGGTGGTCAACTATTCAGGGGAGAAACATCAGGCTCAAATTTATCTCTGAATCAACTTAGAGCGAAAATCACATATTTTATTCGCAGAGCGGATCCTGAGAGTACACCCGCAGGTCACGATCCGAGGAAAGTTGCCTCATCCCTAAATTTCTTTAATTGTATGGATTTTGAACATCTCCGTTCATACACGGGCTGGAAGTCTTCCAGGGTGTTCTTTCGCCACTATGCGAAGCAAGTAGAGGAACTTAAGAGATCTGTGGTAGCAGTGGGTCGTGTAGTTAACCCTACTGTTTAACTCTGCGAGGAACAGTGGTCTTAATTGGGACGATTAAGTCCAAGGTGAGTGTGTAGATACATACTGTACTACAGACTAAAGGAGGGCACCAAGTGCCTACATAGACTGTTCCTTCTTTCAAAGGTGAACCTAGCATAAGTACAGACATGTGTGCCAAGCGTTTCTAACGCTAATGTGATTGATTTGTAATACAGACTTTTATGACTTGATACCTCGGTATCTTATTAAGTGGCGTTTAATGGTTTTTCTTTCAGATAAACAAGTATGCTTAAAGTTTTGGGTTATCCTCTTATATATATATATATATATATATATATATATATATATATATATATATATATATATATATATATATATATATATATATATATATATATATATATATATATATATATATATATATATTTGTTGTTAACCTGTCTGTTTATTGTCTGTCAATAAACTTGTTCTTGAGAACCTTGCGTCTCTTTCACCTGTGACAATTTATTGGTATAATTGAGCATTTAATTCTATGTATCTTATCTGGGATAATTCTGATAGAATTGTTCTGTTATGCAAGCTATGTTGCATTGGTTTATGTAAGTCCCCTAATGGGAGGACTCCGTCCCATAAAGGGACGAGGGCGGTTTTATTAGTTTCTTCCTATGCGGATATAAACCTTTGTCCAATACAAGTATTGTGCGGATTACTGGTCAATATATATTGACGCAGTGGTTCTATACAAACTATGCTTTACTTAATATAGGGCGAGACCACTTTATTAGCTTGCCTGGTATTCATACATAGGTATATGTACTCTTCGAGACTTTTCCAGAGTCTAGTAGGACTCTTCCCTGTAGGGGGCAGGAAGCTCTAACATAGTTTATAGTTAGTTGAAAAGATGTATAACGGTAACATCTTAGGTCTCTAGGTCTAGTCGACCGGGAAAAAATTACCTCCGGGGATTACGGCACGTTCTGAGAATCCACAGATACAGTAATGCTCTGGTACACTTCCATCAGGATGACATGGCTTGAGCCCAAAAAACGGATTTTGAGCGAAGCGAAAAATCTATTTTTGGGTGAGATGGCCATGTTGTCCTGATGGACCCGCCCTTGCCTTTCTAAGAAAGGGCTGTAGGACCCCTCCCTTCATACAGTATCTGTAGCACCTCGTGTACGCTACAAGGAATACAGATGGCGCCAGGATTGGCGCCAGGCACGCATACGAATCGGAGGATAGGGAAGCCTTGGGAGCGGCTCCCCTTTTTCTTTCCCGAATTCGTATCTCGCCAATCACCTCCTACGAGACGAAATCTCTGTCCAGGATGTAAATTGCCATGTGGCGTGTCTAGAATACGTACTCTGATATGTCGCGATATCCCTTTTCACGAGGGATACTCGCTCCAGGAGTTAGAATTCTGGTACCTTAAGGTAAATTCTCTGGGAATATCGCCGTAGTTGTAATATACCCTAGGAAGCTACCCTATAGGAACTTCCATCAGGACCACATGGCCATCTCACCCAAAAATAGATTTTTCGCTTCGCTCAAAATCCGTATATATATATATATATATATATATATATATATATATATATATATATATATATATATATATATATATATATATATATATATATATATATATATATATATATATCTTGTTTTTTATTATATAGAGCAGATTGTCGATGTAATAACATGAAGGTTAACAAATTTCCTTGTTATCAATGTGCTTTTCAAAAATTTCAGATAGATATCTCCCGTTCCATATTGCGTAACATCAAGTTCTGAAAAGAACTGCTCTGAGTTTTCATCCAAAGAATACTATCAGACCCTTCTTATGTAAATACTCTCCTGGCTAGTACAGCGGTAACGCGTTCGTCTTGCATTCGCATAGCAGCAGATCGATCCCAGCCTGGGTCCTTGGGTTTAAGCTGTTTACTGGGCAGGCCACTGTTTTCTTTGGGCACCACAGTGGAGGGTTGGGCTTGCCCGGCTGACCTTCTGGTGAGCATCTATTCTGATGATAGTCGAAGTGAAACCAGACAACTTTTAACCTTTATGGATACATGGAATATACTCATGGACGCCAGTGGATCAAGCTAGCCACGATAAATGCAATGACATTCTCCTTTTTTCGTAAACAGAATCTCTTTGTAACTTTTGTATTACAACCACATTTTCCTTTATTCTCTTTAATCTCTTTTTGCCTATTATATTACCCATATCCCTTTATCTGTTGTAATAGTGTGTTTTCTTCACACAAATTTTGTTTTTTTTCTTTAGAGTTTCTTGATTAATATCAGATGATTGACAGGGTTTTTTTTTCATTACATGACCGTCATGTCATGTTATTTTGTGTAGACCTAAAAGTATTTGATCAATATGTTTATGTTGCCAAGGGAAACGTAACAATCTATTCATCAATGTCTGTAGTGGTATGTTTAATGATATAGTATTTCATCGTCATAGGTGACAGGCCTTACTGTACTTTCTAAATACAATGAAGTATACCATTACCGGATATGGTTTATGCCTTTCAAGTTTCGTAGAAGAGATAAATTTTACTTCAATATATAGTAGAGAACTGACGTACAAAAATAGAGGAGATATCAGCTCACTATCTTCACACAAATTTGTTCTATAGCAGTTATTTAAATATTAAGCATCGTTGCATAGTGTATATATACACAAACACAGTCACACACCCAAACATATATGAATATAAATTTATATCTTTATGATTACATTCGGCACTCCCGTTCCTCATGTAGGGGAAGTAGTCATACCATGGTGAGAGACATGTGAATGTGTGTGGATATCTCTAAATATTCAGCCGTTATTTTTGACGGGGGCCGTACACTAGTGTGGGATATATATATATATATATATATATATATATATATATATATATATATATATATATATATATATATATATATATATATATATATATATATATATGAACGCGAGAGAGAGAGAGAGAGAGAGAGAGAGAGAGAGAGAGAGAGAGAGAGAGAGAGAGAGAGAGAGAGAGAGAGAGAGAGAGAGAGAGTAGGACCCAACAATGAGACAGAAAATCTCGACGTTGGGACAAGCAAGGTTAGAAATATTGAAATCTGAACAGTTCTAAAAATCCAATGAGAAGGGTTGAAAATTTCAGACTTGAATAAATAAAAGGAAAAACAATTGTGTGAACAGTCTCCCAGTAAAGCCAGAGTTAACTTGAGTCAGTAAATATTGAATGAAGACGAATAACACTTCAAAAAGAACGAGGCGTTTGAAAAAAAAAAAAAAAACATACACTTCACTATTAAGTTGTCAATACGAGTAAGCGTCTCCATGCACTTCACTTTTACCGTGGCTAAAAATATTCCGTTGGGGGGAGAGAGGGAAGCCAATAAAAAAGGCAACAAAGGAAAGACAAACAATAAGAGACAAAACAATATAAACGTCAGCGAGCAGACAGTTTGCCACTTTTTCTCCATAAAACTATTCACCTATTCACCCTCTAGCCCCCACAACTCTCTCTCTCTCTTTCTATATATATATATATATATATATATATATATATATATATATATATATATATATATATATATATATATATATATATATATATATATATATATATATATATATATATATATATATATATATATATGTATATATATATATATATATATATATATATATATATATATATATATACAAACATGTATGTAATTTATATATATATATATATATATATATATATATATATATATATATATATATGTATATATATATTTTTTCCTTATTGAAATAGATTATTATAAAGATTCCAATATTCACTTACGATGGAAAAAATGTTTCCTGATATTTCGTATTTGCTCAGCTATCGAAGTTTTTGTCTGTTAGCTCTTTACTTCGCAAAATTATCATATTTCTACAATTGTTTTTACGAAACTGAACGCAAATTCAGCAACATTGTTCTTGAGTGTAATATTTGCTAACGCTAATTCACACGTATGCGTAGGTTTCTATGTACT
>NC_090735.1:27131389-27143889 GCF_036898095.1 Palaemon carinicauda
AGTACATAGAAACCTACGCATACGTGTGAATTAGCGTTAGCAAATATTACACTCAAGAACAATGTTGCTGAATTTGCGTTCAGTTTCGTAAAAACAATTGTAGAAATATGATAATTTTGCGAAGTAAAGAGCTAACAGACAAAAACTTCGATAGCTGAGCAAATACGAAATATCAGGAAACATTTTTTCCATCGTAAGTGAATATTGGAATCTTTATAATAATCTATTTCAATAAGGAAAAAATATATATATACATATATATATATATATATATATATATATATATATATATATATATATATAAATTACATACATGTTTGTATATATATATATATATATATATATATATATATATATATATATATACATATATATATATATATATATATATATATATATATATATATATATATATATATATATATATATATATATATATATATATATATATATATATATATATATATATATATATATATATATATATATAGAAAGAGAGAGAGAGAGTTGTGGGGGCTAGAGGGTGAATAGGTGAATAGTTTTATGGAGAAAAAGTGGCAAACTGTCTGCTCGCTGACGTTTATATTGTTTTGTCTCTTATTGTTTGTCTTTCCTTTGTTGCCTTTTTTATTGGCTTCCCTCTCTCCCCCCAACGGAATATTTTTAGCCACGGTAAAAGTGAAGTGCATGGAGACGCTTACTCGTATTGACAACTTAATAGTGAAGTGTATGTTTTTTTTTTTTTTTTCAAACGCCTCGTTCTTTTTGAAGTGTTATTCGTCTTCATTCAATATTTACTGACTCAAGTTAACTCTGGCTTTACTGGGAGACTGTTCACACAATTGTTTTTCCTTTTATTTATTCAAGTCTGAAATTTTCAACCCTTCTCATTGGATTTTTAGAACTGTTCAGATTTCAATATTTCTAACCTTGCTTGTCCCAACGTCGAGATTTTCTGTCTCATTGTTGGGTCCTACTCTCTCTCTCTCTCTCTCTCTCTCTCTCTCTCTCTCTCTCTCTCTCTCTCTCTCTCTCTCTCTCTCTCTCTCTCTCTCTCGCGTTCATATATATATATATATATATATATATATATATATATATATATATATATATATATATATATATATATACCCACACTAGTGTACGGCCCCCGTCAAAAATAACGGCTGAATATTTAGAGATATCCACACACATTCACATGTCTCTCACCATGGTATGACTACTTCCCCTACATGAGGAACGGGAGTGCCGAATGTAATCATAAAGATATAAATTTATATTCATATATGTTTGGGTGTGTGACTGTGTTTGTGTATATATACACTATGCAACGATGCTTAATATTTAAATAACTGCTATAGAACAAATTTGTGTGAAGATAGTGAGCTGATATCTCCTCTATTTTTGTACGTCAGTTCTCTACTATATATTGAAGTAAAATTTATCTCTTCTACGAAACTTGAAAGGCATAAACCATATCCGGTAATGGTATACTTCATTGTATTTAGAAAGTACAGTAAGGCCTGTCACCTATGACGATGAAATACTATATCATTAAACATACCACTACAGACATTGATGAATAGATTGTTACGTTTCCCTTGGCAACATAAACATATTGATCAAATACTTTTAGGTCTACACAAAATAACATGACATGACGGTCATGTAATGAAAAAAAAACCCTGTCAATCATCTGATATTAATCAAGAAACTCTAAAGAAAAAAAACAAAATTTGTGTGAAGAAAACACACTATTACAACAGATAAAGGGATATGGGTAATATAATAGGCAAAAAGAGATTAAAGAGAATAAAGGAAAATGTGGTTGTAATACAAAAGTTACAAAGAGATTCTGTTTACGAAAAAAGGAGAATGTCATTGCATTTATCGTGGCTAGCTTGATCCACTGGCGTCCATGAGTATATTCCATGTATCCATAAAGGTTAAAAGTTGTCTGGTTTCACTTCGACTATCATCAGAATAGATGCTCACCAGAAGGTCAGCCGGGCAAGCCCAACCCTCCACTGTGGTGCCCAAAGAAAACAGTGGCCTGCCCAGTAAACAGCTTAAACCCAAGGACCCAGGCTGGGATCGATCTGCAGCTATGCGAATGCAAGACGAACGCGTTACCGCTGTACTAGCCAGGAGAGTATTTACATAAGAAGGGTCTGATAGTATTCTTTGGATGAAAACTCAGAGCAGTTCTTTTCAGAACTTGATGTTACGCAATATGGAACGGGAGATATCTATCTGAAATTTTTGAAAAGCACATTGATAACAAGGAAATTTGTTAACCTTCATGTTATTACATCGACAATCTGCTCTATATAATAAAAAACAAGATATATATATATATATATATATATATATATATATATATATATATATATATATATATATATATATATATATATATATATATATATACGGATTTTGAGCGAAGCGAAAAATCTATTTTTGGGTGAGATGGCCATGTGGTCCTGATGGAAGTTCCTATAGGGTAGCTTCCTAGGGTATATTACAACTACGGCGATATTCCCAGAGAATTTACCTTAAGGTACCAGAATTCTAACTCCTGGAGCGAGTATCCCTCGTGAAAAGGGATATCGCGACATATCAGAGTACGTATTCTAGACACGCCACATGGCAATTTACATCCTGGACAGAGATTTCGTCTCGTAGGAGGTGATTGGCGAGATACGAATTCGGGAAAGAAAAAGGGGAGCCGCTCCCAAGGCTTCCCTATCCTCCGATTCGTATGCGTGCCTGGCGCCAATCCTGGCGCCATCTGTATTCCTTGTAGCGTACACGAGGTGCTACAGATACTGTATGAAGGGAGGGGTCCTACAGCCCTTTCTTAGAAAGGCAAGGGCGGGTCCATCAGGACAACATGGCCATCTCACCCAAAACTAGATTTTTCGCTTCGCTCAAAATCCGTTTTTTGGGCTCAAGCCATGTCATCCTGATGGAAGTGTACCAGAGCATTACTGTATCTGTGGATTCTCAGAACGTGCCGTAATCCCCGGAGGTAATTTTTTCCCGGTCGACTAGACCTAGAGACCTAAGATGTTACCGTTATACATCTTTTCAACTAACTATAAACTATGTTAGAGCTTCCTGCCCCCTACAGGGAAGAGTCCTACTAGACTCTGGAAAAGTCTCGAAGAGTACATATACCTATGTATGAATACCAGGCAAGCTAATATAGTGGTCTCGCCCTATATTAAGTAAAGCATAGTTTGTATAGAACCACTGCGTCAATATATATTGACCAGTAATCCGCACAATACTTGTACTGGACAAAGGTTTATATCCGCATAGGAAGAAACTAATAAAACCGCCCTCGTCCCTTTATGGGACGGAGTCCTCCCATTAGGGGACTTACATAAACCAATGCAACATAGCTTGCATAACAGAACAATTCTATCAGAATTATCCCAGATAAGATACATAGAATTAAATGCTCAATTATACCAATAAATTGACACAGGTGAAAGAGACGCAAGGTTCTCAAGAACAAGTTTATTGACAGACAATAAACAGACAGGTTAACAACAAATATATATATATATATATATATATAATATATAACCCAAAACTTTAAGCATAAGTATGATAGTAAACAGAACTTGTTTATCTGAAAGAAAAACCATTAAACGCCACTTAATAAGATACCGAGGTATCAAGTCATAAAAGTCTGTATTACAAATCAATCACATTAGCGTTAGAAACGCTCGGCACACATGTCTGTACTTATGCTAGGTTCACCTTTGAAAGAAGGAACAGTCTATATAGGCACTTGGTGCCCTCCTTTAGTTGTAGTACAGTATGTATCTACACACTCACCTTGGACTAATCGTCCCAATTAAGACCACTGTTCCTCGCAGAGTTAAACAGTAGGGTTAACTACACGACCCACTGCTACCACAGATCTCTTAAGTTCCTCTACTTGCTTCGCATAGTGGCGAAAGAACACCCTGGAAGACTTCCAGCCCGTGTATGAACGGAGATGTTCAAAATCCATACAATTAAAGAAATTTAGGGATGAGGCAACTTTCCTCGGATCGTGACCTGCGGGTGTACTGTCAGGATCCGCTCTGCGAATAAAATATGTGATTTTCGCTCTGAGTTGATTCAGAGATAAATTTGAGCCTGATGTTTCTCCCCTGAATAGTTGACCACCCTTGAAGTCTGAAGTTTTACGAAGATAGACCTTTAGGCATTCTACTGGACATAGAGATGCATCTTCTTTCAGAGGGCAGATTCTCCAGGGACCCCACCTGTTGGCGGGTAACTCATTCTTGGCGAGAAACGTAGGATCCGGAAACAGGTTCAGATCCCCCCCATCCAGGAACTGAACACGACCTGCCTCTCTCGAGAGGGCTACGATCTCACTAACCCTGGCCCCGGACGCGAGTGCAAATAGGAAAATAACTTTTTGCGTCAAATCCTTTAACGCACATTCTTCATTGCTCAACAGGGAGGCGAAATGAAGAACTTTGTCTAAAGACCATGAGATGGGCTTTGGAGGTGCTGAAGGTCTGAGCCTAGCGCAGGCTTTCGGAACTTTATTAAAGATCTCGTTACCTAGGTCGATCTGGAAGGCAAATAAAATGGGTCTCATCAAAGCAGATTTACACACTGAAATCGTGTTAGCTGCCAACCCTTGGCCATGGAGGTGGATGAAGAAAGATAAGCAGAAGTCTGTTGAGATCTCCTGCGGATTCTTTGCCTTTACAAAGGCCACCCATTTTCTCCAAGATGACTCATATTGCCTTCAAGTCGATTTGCACTTATATTCTTCTAGGAAGTCTATGCTGGCTTTCGAAATCCCGAAACGCTTTCTCACCGCAAGGGCGAGAAAATCATGAGCTGCAGGGTCCGGGTTTTCTGTAATGAAGCGCAGACAGTCGACTTCTGGACTCGCTGGGTCAGAACTGGATGTGGTAGCGGCACAAACTTCATCTGTAGTTCCAACGCCAAGGGGAACCACATACTGTTCGGCCACTTGTGGGCCACTATTGCCGCTACCCCCTTGAAGGATCTCAGTTTGTTGAGGACCCTCAACAGAAGGTTGTGAGGAGGGAACAGATAAATCCTGGACCATCTGTTCCAGTCGAGGGACATCGCATCCACTGCTTCCACTAAGGGGTCCTCGTACGGGGACACGTACAGGGGCAACTTCTTGTTGTCTTTCGTCGCAAAGAGGTCTATCTGCAGTTCTGGGACTTGTTCAGAATGAAGGAGAATGATCCTGCGTCTAAGGACTATTCCGACTCTATCGGTGTGAACCTGGATAGAGCGTCCGCTGTCACATTGCGGACTCCTTGAAGGTGAACTGCCGACAGGTACCACTTCTTCTTTTCCGCCAATCGGAAAATGGCTAACATCACTTGGTTGAGAGGTGGTGACCTCGACCCTTGTCGATTCAAGCATCTCACAACCACCTCGCTGTCCATCACCAATCTTATGTGGATCGAGTGACGCGGGGAGACTTTCTTTAAGGTAAGGAGCACTACCATAGCTTCTAGAAAGTTTATATGAAAGGTCCTGAATAGCTTGGACCAAGTCCCCTGGACTTTTTTCCGATGAGAGTGACCTCCCCATCCCTCCTTTGAGGCGTCTGAGTGAATCGTCATCGACGGGGGAGGTGGCTGAAGAAGAACCGACTTCTTTAGATGTCTGGGTTGGGACCAAGGCCTGAGAAGAGTACGTAGCCGAGGCGGCACTGGTCTTCTCAGATCTCTTCGCGCGGTTTATGCATACCTTCTCCAAACTCCGGTTGCATCCTTTAGCTGTGCTCTTAGCACTGGGTCTGTCACTGAAGCAAACTGGAGAGAGCCTAGTACCCTCTCCTGTTCGCGTCTTGATATCCTTTCGGAATCTAGAAGTCTCTTGAAAGAGCCCGCTATCTCCTTCCTTTTCTTCGTCGGGATGGAGAAACTGTGTGACAAAAAGGTCCCAGTGGATTCCCAGCCACTGGAACCTTTGGGATGGAGAAAGTCGAGACTTTTTTCTGTTGATCTTGAAGCCTAGGTACTCTAGGAACTGGATCACCTGACTGGAAGCTTGCAAGCATTCGGTCTCGGATGCTGCCCACACCAGCCAGTCGTCCAGGTAGGCTACTACCTGAATTCCCTTTAGGCGTAATTGTTTGAGAGCTGCGCTCGCAAGCTTCGTGAAAATCCTTGGGGCTATGTTTAGTCCGAATGGCATGGCTCTGAAGGCGTATAGTCTCCGTTGTAGCCTGAACCCTAGGTAGGGGGAGAGTCGACGGCTGATTGGAATGTGCCAATAGGCGTCTGACAAGTCTATAGAGACTGAGTATGCCCTCTTGGGCAGTAAGGTCCTTATGTGTTGCAGTGTTAGCATCTTGAATTTGCAATTCACTATGAACTTGTTGAGTGGCGACAAGTCCAGAATGACTCTGAGCTTTTCCGAGTCTTTCTTGGGAACACAAAACAGCCTCCCTTGGAATTTGATGGACTTCACCTTTCGGATCACCTTTTTCTCCAACAGTTCTTGAACGTACTCCTCCAGAACGGGGGTGGAGTGTTGGAAAAACCGAAGGCACGGGGGTGGAGTGCTGTACCAGCTCCAGCCCAGTCCATTCTTGAGTAGGCTTTGGGCCCAGGGATCGAAGGTCCAGCGATCCCAAAATTTCATCAGTCTCCCTCCTACCGGTATCGTTTCACTTGAACTGCTGTCCTGAGGTCTTGCCTCCCTGACCACGACCACCTCTGAATCCCCTTCCCCTTGAGGGGCGCCTAGACGAGCCTCTGGCTGCTCCTCTAGGTTTTGCACGAAAGGAAGAAGACTGTCCTTCGAACATTGGGGTGAATGTGGATGACTGACCTGGCACAGCCTGGGGTACCCACTGAAAAGTAGTCGGGGTTTGTGCCACCATCTGGGGCACTGGAGGCAATGGCAATTGCAGTTGCTGTTGCTGTCTAAAAGGCTTGGCTGACCGAGACGGTAGCCTAGTCCTCATATTCTTCCTCTTTGGTTGAGGACCCTCATCCGGGGAAGATTTTCTTTTGATAGCCAGGCCCCACTTCTGGAGAAGGTTTCTATTCTCCACGGCGGCCTTATCAACAACCTCTTTGACCACATCGGTAGGGAAAAGGTCTTTTCCCCAAATGTTGGAGGAGATTAACTTCCTTGGCTCGTGTCTCACCGAGGCCCCAGTGAACACGAACTCCCTGCAAGCTCTCCTTGCCTTGACGAAGCTATAAAGGTCCTTCGTCACTGTGGCTAGGTGAGACTTAGCCACTACCATGAACATTCCATGGACCTTGGGGTCACTTGCCATCGTCTCAAGAGTAGTCTGATGAGACATTGAGGCAGCCAGTCTTTCTTTTGTCTCGAACTCTCTTCGTAAAAGAGAGTCGGACAGCTTGGGGAGGTCCTCGCCGAATTGCCGTCCGGCAATATCAGCCTCCAACATTCCCACTGAGAATGTCAGATGGACATCCTTCCAGTCTTTGTGGTCCATAGGCAGGGCCAGCGACAAGGGTTTACACTCCTCCAATGAGGGGCAAGGCTTGCCGGCCTTGACTGCCTTTAGGACAGCCGCAAACCCTTTCTGTAAAAAGGGGAAGGCTCTAGCAGGAGAGGACACAAAAGAAGGGAGCTTCTTGTTCAATGCAGCTACCTTCGAGTTAGAGAAGCCCCTCTCTTTCATCGAGGATGAAAGTAGGGCTTGAGCCTTAGCGTGGTCCATAATTATGACCTCCTTCGGCTCTGTCTCCTCCCTTGAAGCTGGTTCTTTTCTTAACCGGACATAGCAGTCCGGATATGATGCCTTGCTGGGCCAAAATTCCACATCCTCTAGTGGAACTGAACCCAGCTTATCCGAGATGACGATCTTTCCAGTCGTCATTGGCATGTGCTCAGCATACCTCCAGGGGTTAGCATCTGAGCATACGGGAAGGTCTTTCACATTGAGCCCTTTCCGGGGCCCACGTGATTCTGCCAGGGACTGCATACGCAGTTCCATAGCAGCCGCCTTCTCCTGATTCTCCTTCTGCATTTGTTGGATCATTCCAACAATCGAAGAGAGGGCCTGTCCCAGTTCTACTGGGAGACCGGCCGATGTTGAGGGGATAGGATCCGGAATCTGAACCGGAATAGCCGACACCTCGTCGACCTCATCCTCTACGACATCCGGGGTTTGAACTTCATCCTGACCTTCTGCCAGGAGGTCTTGTTCCAAACGTTCGTCCAGGTCAGACATCCTGTCATCTAACTGGATGTCTTGCATCGCAACTGCGACTTCCACGTATACCTGGACTTGATCTTGAGGGATCTCCTCTTGAGGCTGGGGAATCACTGCATCAGCTGACGCCTGGGGAAAAAGATACGCCCTCATCTTCTCACTTGGAAGATAAGGGCCAGAGGTGTTCTTCTTGAAGCCCCTTACCCAAGTACGAAGCTTTTCCCTTGCTATATCCCTTGATTCCGCCGTTCTAGGGGAATCAAAAGCCTCAGTAATCAGGTTAGTGCATACCGTACATACCTGAGGGTCCCAATACTGGAGATCGTCCTTGGAGACAGCGCATGCTGCATGTCTCCTACAACACTCATGTCCGCAGAGGTTCTTGCGGCGGACATTGCAGAAAACATTTCCGCACTTCGGAGGGTCCTCCTGTAAAGAGAAGAAATTTCCATGAGTATCAAGTGAACTATGTATCACTGGATATGCATAGTATAGCATAACAATTCATAAAGGAAAGACACACACTTGTGTTTCCCTCACAACCCATTGTTGCAGCCTTCCAGATAATAAAATCAAAAATGGTTTATCTCTTCTAGAGTAACCAATGCAAGGTTTCCAGAGGAAACAGGTGGAGCTCACACCTAAGCAATGATTTTAAAATCCTGGATAATAGACAGGGAAGAACTCAGCTTCCTATCTGAGGGCAACAGCAAAGGGGTGTGCAAGAAAACACAATAGTGTTAGAAGACACAGTGCTGTACCAAAACCCTTACTATAGTTTTCCTCTTACTGTATATGCTATACAGAAGAATACTAGTACAGTATAGGGGGATGTGTGCCGGCCTGCCTTTGCCGGCCGGCACACACCACAACTAGCTTTAAAGTATACTACTTAACAGCTATGGTGCGGCAGCACTCTGGTTCAAATGCCTGTGCCGGTCGGCAGCAACTGCCGGCCGGTAACAGCCAGTGTTGGCCGGCAATGGCTGCCGGCCAGCAACTACACAAGGTAGTACCCAGCTGCCGGCCACACTCTTGGTGACCGGCAGACAAGGGCTGACATAAGCCGGCCGGCAAAGGTACAAGACCGATGCCAGCCGGCAGCAAAAGAACCAGAGGACTACACCTGCCCGGCTGCCGGCCTCATAGGCCGGCAGCCGGGACAGGTACAGCACTTAGAAGAAAAATAGAATGGATGCCGGGATAAGAGTGTACACAACCTCCAAGCCCGGCAACCGAAAGAGTGTATATAAGGAAGGGGAGAAACTAATTCAGGCTTCCTTGACCAATGCCGTCCGGCTCTGCCGGCAGGCATGGATGAGGGACCAAGAGAGGTCCGGGCAGCACTCGAAAACATAAGACCCTTGCCGGCCAGCAGCTCTGCCGGCCGGCAAGGGGCTGAGTCAATTCCACATCCTAACCTATACTAGGTCCAGATGTAGAACGACGTACAGTACAGTAATGGCTCGGCCATTACGAAGAAAGAGGGGGAAGGGACAAGAGGGTCCTGCCAACCTTGCTTTAGTGACAGATCACCCGCAGCCAAGAAACTTATCTTAGCCTAAGGGAGATCTAAGGGGGAAGGCCAGCAATACTTGCCAGCTCCCAGAGCACCAAAGCAAGGAAGGCGTTGCTACTCCCAAGGGAAGAACTTATCCTCCCCCGAGAACAGCAACAAGGACTAGTCTGGTAGATCACAAAAGAAGGAATCATAACCACAGAAACCTTCGGTAGTGACCTAAGGGAGCTAAGCTCCCTTTGTCTGTGTTAGGTCAGCGAGGGGGACTCAGCCCCAAGCCAGACAACACAGACTCAGACTAAAAAACTCTGTTGTTCTGTCCCTCTTGAACCATAACTACAGGAACAGGAAGGTACAGTAACACCCTAGTATAGTTTTATAGAAAATAAATTCGGAAAAAACCACTTAGGGATAAGCCTAAGGCTTAAACAAAGGGAAAGGGATTGCATACCTTCTCCGAAGAAAAGAAGCAACCGGGGAGTATGATAGGGTATACTAAGGCTCCATAAGCTACTAGCCTAGGCACCAAGAGAATCGATTACCTAAATCACCGAAACTCACTCGTATACTATCTTGGAAATATTCCACACAGTCTAAAATGTATAAAATATAGCCTAAAGCTTCAATAAAATTTTAATTACACTCGGAAAAACCATAATCATGCATGAAGTACTAGGACCAAACGACTAGGCTACATGGCCTAGCGTAGGCCAGAATGGCGAATACTTCGCTAAAAAAATACTAAGCACGAAAGGAAATCCTATGTAATGCTAAATAGCTAAAATTTATTAAAGCAAAACAACCAGGAATGTCGCTCTGACTAACTAAATTATACTTAGCGAGCGACAGTGTCCAAGACGCCTCTGGTAGGCTACGGCTCTTGTATCAAAGATTAATCCTATTAATCACTCAAAATTTTACCAAGAGCCTACATTTATACATAAAAGACACTATACTCAACTTATCAGAGGCCGACGAAGACGGAGAAGCCATGAAAAGCAGAATAAATCCAAGATTTGCGAGAAAAACAGGAAAAAACACCGAGTTGTTAAGCTACGCAAAAAGGAATACAGATGGCGCCAGGATTGGCGCCAGGCACGCATACGAATCGGAGGATAGGGAAGCCTTGGGAGCGGCTCCCCTTTTTCTTTCCCGAATTCGTATCTCGCCAATCACCGCCTACGAGACGAAATCTCTGTCCAGGATGTAGATTGCCATGTGGCGTGTCTAGAATACGTCCTCTGATATGTCGCGATATCCCTTTCACGAGGGATACTCGCTCCAGGAGTTAGAATTCTGGTACCTTAAGGTAAATTCTCTGGGAATATCGCCGTAGTTGTAATATACCCTAGGAAGCTACCCTATAGGAACTTCCATCAGGACGACATGGCTTGAGCCCAAAAATATATATATATTCTTTCCACTCTCTCTGAGCGGCATTGCCAAACGTATGACCGTCCCTCTAGTTGGGGGGATGGGTGTAGCTATACCCTGGTAAGAGATGTTACCCCGAGAGGTACACTTGGAGACCCCATCTCCACAAATTGCCTAAACTCCCGTGTTGCAGTTAGGAAAGGGGGAAGAAGGAAGGGTTGAAATTGCATGTTGGTATGTGTGCATATCTATCTAAATATGTATAAAATATATTTATAAACATACACACACACGTGTGATTGTGGGTAAGTGATACAAGCGCTGTCATGTATTATATACAATGCAATCAATTTCAAACTAACACAGCCTATATTAACATATTTTTTAAAGTTAAAGTTTTATTGAACTAGACAAGAACCCTTAAATCCATTCAAACAATATATATCAGATTTGTCTAGGGATACAGATATTTATGACCTCTCCTAACTAATAAATCTCCCTTTGATCCTTAGAGTAAATCTAATCGCCTATCACACTGATTTCATTCAAGTCTATCCATTTACAAGGGGTAAACATCGTTTATAAATTGTGATAATTTATATATCCATCAAACACAAATATTGACGCAGTATATAATAAATTACCATGTAATCTCCTTCGATACGATATTATTATTATTATTATTATTATTATTATTATTATTATTATTATTATTATTATTATTATTATTACTTGCTAAGCTAAAACCCTAGTTGGAAAAGCAGGATTCTATAAGCCCAGAGACTCCAACAGGGAAAATAGCCTAGCGAGAGGGAACAAGTAAAAATAAATTATTCCAATAGGAGTAACATTAAAATAAATATCTCCTACACAATAAAAACTTCAACAAAACAAGAAGAGAAATACGATAGGATAAGTGTGCCCGAGTGTACCCTCAAGCAAGAGAACTCTACGAGAGAATTATCTTTATGTATAACATTTCCTCAGAAATTTTTTTTTTTTGTGTGGGGGGGGGGGGGCCGTTGGCAGTAATACTATTCTGTAGACAATACTTCTTACGTAGACGTATGCCATAACATGTCCTTCCCAACGTTTTTCTTCTTTCTTTAGATTTATGCTTTCATTAATCTTAGCGTCCTACACTACATTATATATTTTTCTATGGTTTAATTCTTAATGGGACTACATTCGTCATTAATTGCTGAAAGCTGTTATTTCTCGCAAGTTGGCAAGAAGAGGTTCTCTTACTACTTATTTGTGAATTGGTAATGTTACTCTATTATGTAAATGTGTTTATGGTAGCTCAAGTCCAGCTGATTACAGCCAAATTTCCATAACATTGTATCTGGAGATGATGTAGTTTGATTTATATCGCTGTTTACCTTG
>NC_090735.1:27163889-27171389 GCF_036898095.1 Palaemon carinicauda
AAGTAATTTTTTCAATCAAATTAGCTTTTCTACCTAACAAAAATATTAAATTCATAGATCTGTGGCCTTGATGAATATTCATTCATATGTAATTAATATATAGTTCTATCATTTAATCACTTATAATACATGGTTTTATATTGACATTTAATCAGATACAAGCAATAATACCTAAACCTATATTGATTTTATTGCATTTTTAATAAATTATTAAATCTGAATTCATAAAAGCGAGTAATCAAAGTGCATGTTCTTACTGCCTCATCTACTTAACATTTTTATACGTTATCTTTCCGAACTATTTTCTAATAAAAAAAAACTGGAACCAACTCATATAATGACACAGTTATGAATGGAATGTGTTTATATTCCATATTCGTAAAGATAAAGTTTGGCTGGGAATGGTTTTTTTTTTTTGTCAATACTGTGTTGTTGGATAACAGAACTTTAATAGGATCCTAACCTAATATCAAGATTCTAGTGGGACACAAACAATCTAGCTGAAGTCATTGCAATCATCTCTAGAGTCAGCTACTAAACTTCTCTATAATCCGTAAATACTTTATTTTCACTTATAATTCAGTATACTCTACTTATTAAACTCTCCTTTATTACTTCTCTTATAAGAAACTTTGAACTATTTCTACTAAGGTACATAATCGACTAACCACTCTCTCTCTCTCACTCTCTCTCTCTCTCTCTCTCTCTCTCTCTCTCTCTCTCTCTCTCTCTCTCTCTCTCTCTCTCTCTCAAGAGACTTCAGTATATCAGCAAGTCTTCTTCAGTTAAACATTTCCATGTAGCTATTTATCATAATATACTATAGTATCCAGTCACCGAACCTATTTGTGTCTTCTTTTAATATATTTTTTTTTTCTTTTACAAACGTTTCTGCTTCCAGTTATATGAAAATTTAAGAAATTGTATTCTGTTAAGTTGGTTGTCCGTGTTGTTCATGCTAAAGAGTTAATCTTCCATTCTCTAGATGGGTGAGCAACTCCCTTTCGTCCTGTAGTCGATGAACATACAAAGATGTACAGCTGAACACACAAATTTATGGCACACCTTGCTTCGAAGAAGTGCACCCTGTCACATCCTTACTGTGCGGCGAGGGCTCGTGTGTAACCTCACTCACTACCCCTATACTGTCTCTAGTTACTCGTAGCACAATACACACCTTCCAGACGACAGAGGAAATGTTGGTCGAACAAAACTGTTACCATATAAAAATGATTCAAAGTGGGCTTCAAATAAGAGAGAATATGAAACCTAATATGGTAACAAATAGTGATGCCATATCCAACTGTCCATATAACCTCCTTACTTGTTAGCAGAGTAAATGTTGACGGACATTCCCTTTTTTTTTAACTGTTATCTGGTAACAGTTTTGTTCGGAGAACATTTGCTCTGTTGTCTGGAAAAAGGTGTGACAGGGTGAACCTCCTCAGAGGGAGGTGTACTAGGAATCAGTGCATCAAACTGTACATTTATCTGCCATTCTCCTCGTTCGAAACATCAGTAAGACCTCTTTGCACTTCATAAAACAAGCTTTGCACGGCGATCCTTTGGTAATAAGGAAAGTTTAACGAACTCTGTGCATAGTTTTCCTACCGACATGACTTCATCAGGATAAAACTAAATTGTGATATGAAGTCTTCTGATTAAGTGCATATACAGTATATGTTCTTGTTACTCCTTCGATGTCAGGATGCCCGAAAACTTCAAATAAATTAATCAATCTTGGTAAACTAATAACTTTTCCAATGGTTTATATGTTAATTTTCTTTTCTCTTATGTATTAACTGCGATGGGAAACGGCTTATTCGAGCTTTCCGTCTATATTTGTACAGGAATCAACCTTAACGGGTAGAGGTTACTGCAATGGTCATGCATAATTCCCTGTATGCTTGATTTAAAAATTTATGTGGTAGAATTAAAAACTAAACTATAATTCATATATATATATATACACACACACATACATATATATATATATATATATATATATATATATATATATATATATATATATATATATATATATATATATTATCTATGTGTGTGCATGTGTGTCCCAATGCATATATATATATATATATATATATATATATATATATATATATATATATATATATATATATATATATATATACATATATATATATATATATATATATATATATATATATATATATATATATATATATATATATATATATATGTATATATATATATATATATATATATATATATATATATATATATATATCTTTATATATATATATATATATATATATATATATATATATATATATATATATAAATGATGAAATAAACACAATACCATATTCAATACAAATAAACTGGGATCGAAATGCTGTCGCTTCAAAGGAGAAAAGTTCCAAAAATACCGTAGAAAATAAGATATGCTGGAAAAATAATATTTTGATAAAAATAAAATCAAATTACGTAAGGAAAGGGAGGAGAATTTAGCCCTGGATAAGAGGAAGGTAATTTGGATAGGTTAGGCCACATGAAGTTGATATTGCTAAATTAGAGTAGCGAAAATACTTCGCACAGTTTCCCTCGCCTCCCTGACACGTATCCAGCGTAAATGTAAATGATAAAATAGTCGGTTTTTTTTTTTTTTTTTTGTGAGAGACAACATTTCACTGATGAAAATTTACTGTGTTGAATCCATTACCAGCATGGCGAATACGGCGTCACTGTCACATCATTACTCCCAAAAAGAAAAAAAAAATATGTATCTAACTAAAACGTGCGATGAATAAACAGGAGAAAATAATTTTCCCAAATAGCTTATAAATGGTCAGCATTGAATTTCATCATTTTATGCCGTTCTGTAAATGATGTTCTTATAAACGTTTTGCTACCAATCGATTTAATCATGGAAGAAGTGTTCGTGATGGTTGGAAAAAAGAATGGCTTGGGTTGTGGTGGCCGATGTGGTAACGTCCCTGACTGGTGAACGCCAGACTGGGGTTCGATTGCCGCTCAAAATCGTTAGTTTCTTTGGTCGCTGCAACCTCACCATCCTTGTGAGCTGAGGATGTGGGGTTTGAGCCTAAAGGTCTATCTGCTGATCATCAGCAGCCATTGTGTGGCCCTCCTTGGTCCTAGCTTGGGTGGAGAGTGTGCTTTGGCGCTGACCATATGCATATATGGTCAGTCTCTAGGACAATGTTATTGTCCCTTGCCTGTGCCATTCATGAGAGATCTTTCAACATGCAATAGATATATATGAAATAAGCAAATGGAAGAAAAGGGATATGATAACAAGAATATTGACTATTATTATAGGAATACAATTATATCATTCATTTTCTTTATACGCAAAATGAATACGAAACATTCATATACATTATATATATCTTGAATATGGTAAATTTAAAGTAATGACTAGTTGAGGATTAATATAATATGAGTATTGTTTAGTATTATTGGCATACAATTACATACATGATTTTCTTAACACGCCAAGTGAATATAAAATATCCATATATATCTTCAATCTGGTGAACTTTACGTATTGACGATTTGTGACAGAGTATCATACGATTCTAACTAGAATATTCATATGATTTAAATTACATGTTTTAATTTGAATGTAAGGTAAATGATGAATAGAAAAATAAATATTCTTAATAACAAAAACTAATAAATAAATGTATCCGGTCAACAAGACTAAAAACAGATATGCCATGTTTTTTTTATAGAAAACTACAAAACTTCAAATACAATTTAATTTTACTAAATCTTTTGATGTTGTTTTAGGGGACAGAAAAAGGATTCCATAGGCCATTCTACTTAACAATGATAGAGAGAGAGAGAGAGAGAGAGAGAGAGAGAGAGAGAGAGAGAGAGAGAGAGAGAGAGAGAGAGAGAGACTAAATTCAAATATCAATGAGGATTATCTATGTTCTATCTAAAAAAAACTATTCATTCATAAAAGACTTCCACGCTCGGATTTTGACATATAGCGCGGATGTTGGGTTACAATAACATTTTGTTTTCTCCTCTTCAATTTTTCAGTTATCAGCAAACTATTCTATGAAAAAAAAGACTGTGTATAAATGATTCCCAATAGCTCTGTCCATTGGCAGTAAGGATATATATATATATATATATATATATATATATATATATATATATATATATATATATATATATGTATGTATATATGTATATATACAGTATATATATATATATATATATATATATATATATATATATATATATATATGTATATGTATATATATATATATATATATATATATATATATATATATATATACATATACATATATGTATATATACACACATGTATATATATATATATATATATATATATATATATATATATATATATATATATAATAGTTCTAAAGAAAGAAATTTCGGAAGAAGCTCAGACCTCGTTTTATCTAGCGCTTCTTGTTCCAGTTTCCCTCAGAGGCTCAAGAATGTCTTCTTTAATCTCTCAGAAGACGTGAGAGTGACGCAACACCGTCAGGGAAAGAAAAATAGCCGAGTCGAAAATATCCTCTGAATAAATCAAAGGGAAATTTGCTCTTAATGAGCGAAGGAAATAATACCTCGATGTTTTCATCGTTATTTTTTTTTTATTGCGTTCATTGCAACACTAAGCGTTCTAATGACGTTCTTAGAAATACAGAATTATGCACTCTCTTACTCATGGTATTAAGGCGTAGAAATTCTGGTGTGCATAAAATCTACTGTTCAATTGTATATATATTCAGATCATTATCCACAAATCTCGAAAAAGAAGGAAAACGAAGGGGCTTAAAATTTTCAAAAGATATTACAGAACGCGGATATTTCCATATATTTTCTGATGGTTTTGGGTCTAAATGATATGCTGTGTGAAAACGAACTATTTCATAATTGATTGACTTGTTAGATTCTAAATGGCGTAACAACTACGAAGGTCACTGGCTCATGAACGGTTTTATGAAGTGATTCATTTGTCTTACACGGGAAAATAAAATTCTGAAAAGAAACATAAATAAGTAAAATGACTCTGATGATTAAAATAAAATAAAAAAAAATGTGACTGTGTAGAAAAAAGCTAAGGGGACTGTAATTTGCATACGAAAATTACAAGCATGTTAAAACAGAATCAAATATGTATGACACCCAAAAAATGTCGATATTCGAACAAATCAGAAAAAAAAAAAAATATGAAATTTAATATCTTAACGGGAACTGAGTTCTATCGAAAGCATCAGACACAGCACCGTCCATGCGTTCTGCTTTTGAAATATTGTTATTTACCAAAATTAAGGACCGAAACAACTACCCACAATGGTGTAATCAAACAAAGCATGTTAGGGGCGATTACGAACGGGAACATTTCATTACCCAATAAACTTATTTATGACAATAACAATGACCCCTATTCATGTCGTTGCAGATATGCAAATCACAGTTTATCTAATGGATATTACTTACGCGTTTGAAAGATGACGAATGCACTAATTCGTGGCTATTTAAAGTCTGTTTGTTTTGACGTTGTTAAATGATAATGTTAAGATAGCAACACTAACGTTGTAATTCATGGTCCCACACAAAATTCTCTTATATCATTAACTGAATGATTAAATACCAAGAGCATAGATCGGGTATAGTACGACCGATAATTTTGAAAATAGATGAATTGTTTTCAAAATAATTACAATTCGAACTACTGTACAAGCTCTGTTTGTGAAATATATAATTTACCACTTTAATGTTACTACAATATTTTATAACTAAAATCAGAAGCCCATGTCTTCACAATGTAAGTAGTTTGAAATAACGTGTTAGTAGGTTGGTCCAGGGCACCAGCTACCCCTTGAGATACTACCGCTAGAGAGTTATGGAGATCCTTTGACTGGCTAGACAGTACTTCATTGGATCCTTCTCTCTAGTTACGGTTCACTTTCCCTTTGCCTGCACATACACTGAATAGTCTGGCCTATTCATTATAGATTC
The DNA here is from genome assembly GCF_036898095.1 of Palaemon carinicauda. NCBI lineage: Eukaryota > Metazoa > Arthropoda > Malacostraca > Decapoda > Palaemonidae > Palaemon > Palaemon carinicauda. The sequence continues at coordinate 27,169,905 of NC_090735.1, forward strand.
TCCTCTGTCCTCATACACCTGACAAGACTGAGATTACCAAACAATTCTTCTTCACCAAAAGGGTTATCTACTGCACTGTAATTGTTCAGTGGCTACTTTCCTCTTGGTAAGGATAGAAGAGACTCTTAGCTACGGTAAGCAGCTCTTCTAGGAGAAGGACACGCCAAAATCAAACCATTGTTATTTAGTCTTGGGTAGTGCCATATTGGGACCTGGAATTTGCATACGAAAATTACAAGCATATTAAAACAGAATCAAAACATATGTATGACACCAAACAAATCTAGATATTCGAACAAATCAGACAAAAATAAATGATGAAATCTAATATCAGTTAATGATATAATAGAATTTCGTGAGGGACCAAGAACTATAACGTAAGTGTTGCTATCTTAGCATTATCATTTAACAACGTCAAAACAAACAGACTTTAAATAGCCACGAATTAGTGCATTCATCATCTTTGCATCTGTGGAAACAGAGCCGTTTCAAACGCGTAAGTAATATCCCTTAGATAAACTGTGATTTGCATATCTGCAACGACATGAATAGGTGTCATTGTTATTGTCATGGATAAGGTGAATGGGTAATGAAATTTTCCCGCTCGTAATCGCCCCTAACATGTATTGTTTGATAACACCTTTGTGGGTAGCTGCAACTAGGGTCATAATTTCACTCTATTTTGATAGTATATTAGCTTTAAGTGCCACATAGCAGTAAGCATGCTGGCTGAGGCAACAATTAAAAAATGAAAATTGCAATAATAGTTAAAGTTAAGTGACCTAGTGCAGTGGGACACATGCTCTTCCACTGTCTTGGGTTAGAGTTCTCTTGCTTGAGGGTACACTCGGGTACACTATTCTATCTAATTTCACTTCTTCTTGTTTTGTTAAAGTTTTTATAGTTTTATATAGGAAATTATTTATTTTAATATTGTTACTGTTCTTAAAATAATTTATTTTTCCGTGTTTCCTTTCCTCACTGGGCTATTTTCCCCGTTGGGGTCCCTGGGCTTATAGCATCTTGCTTTTCCAACTAGGGTTGTAGCTTAGCAAGTAATAATAATAATAATAATAATAAACAATAATAATAATAATAATAATAATAATAATAATAATAATATGGAAAACTATCTTTACTAATGATGGACTAAAATTTATTTGAATTTTGAAAAGTTCAAATGCATATGAGTATGCGAATCATCAAAATAATTCGTACTTTGACACAATGCACTTACGATCTGACGGTAAGTAAAGATAAAATAATAATAATAATAATAATGATAATAATAATAAAAATAATAATTAATATTTATTAATAATAACAATAATAATAATAATAATAATAATAATAATAATAATAATAATAATAATAACCACCCAATACGTAATTGCAAATTGTCCAAGAGACTGAACATAATAAATGATCAGTGTCCTAACACCCATCGACCCATGTTAGACCTGGAGATACCAGGCACCAGGCATT
>NC_090735.1:27176389-27178889 GCF_036898095.1 Palaemon carinicauda
AAATAAGCTGATAACCTTCAGTGAATGAGAGAAAAAGAAAAAAAATTAGAATATGTTACATGAAACTCAAAATTCTTTCTCGTTTAAAACCATTCAAATCCAGAAATTCAAAACGATAATATTTTGCCAAACGTTATTCCCCCACTATGGTTTCCGGCATTTTTCTTGGATCTCTCTCAACTTCACAAGCAAAAATCCAGTGAAATATTCCCAGTGCTTCTCCTCGTCCTTTTATTGCGAAGACTTCGTATATATTTTACAAGTAACATATTGGGAGCCTTTTTTAGCCTAAAGAGAAACGAGAGGCCCCCCTCCCCATTGAGTTAGTCAGGGTGTTCAGTGCCAATGGGGAGAAAAGGCTGAAAGGTAAATTACTGTACGTGTGAAGGGCTGAGACTGGGTATTTATCTCTCTCTCTCTCTCTCTCTCTCTCTCTCTCTCTCTCTCTCTCTCTCTCTCTCTCTCTCTCTCTCTCTCACAAACAGTAATAAATCTTTGGAAAACTACGTAAAATAACTATATATATATTTATATATATATATATATATATATATATATATATATATATATATGGTGAATGGAGAAATATTCATTTAACAGCTCAAGGCAGAGACGACTGGTAAAATCTAACCGAGGCCCTTTGCGTCAGCAGGCGTAGAAGATAATGATGATATATATATATATATATATATATATATATATGTATGTGTGTGTGTGTGTGCATGTGCGAGGATTCAGCCGTACGTATGCATATGCGTGTGTTTCAAGAGATATTAACGACGTCTTTATAGCATGCCCCTTGAAATCAGGTCAAAATTTCCCCAGCTCTTCTTAACCCTGACTGCGACCCACCACTGCCCTCTTGCTACCAGGTAGTATTTCCTTTTTCAATTAATATTCATCTAATGTAAGAAGTGCTTAGGATATTCCCTATTTTCGAAAAGTTCTTTCATCTGATATTTTCTTCTTTTCTTCGTTCTCACTTCTGATTCTGACAAGGCTAAACATATGCCGTTATTAGTACTATGCTTTTAACGGTTTCTTCTTAGTTCATATCTTCAAGATGTTATATAATCGACATCAGTGCGATCAATTTCAAATCATTAGTTTGGATATAGAAATTAAAGTAGATTTCTATACCATTCTTTGATTTTATTATTATTATTATTATTATTATTATTATTATTATTATTATTATTATTATTATTATTATTATTATTATTAAAAGCTTTTACAAACTATAATGAATCTGACAATACAACTGAAAGATGGTAACCATCTAACAGTAATCTTACGTTAATTAATCTTACGTTACCAGTACTGAAACATCATGGAAACTTATCGAACTTCAACTAAAGATATTCCAAACCGACTTGTGCTCAGATCGATTACTTAATGTTAAAGCCAACACGTTTAATTTACAGATGTTATTTTAGAAGAGAATCAGTCAATCAAAAACAAATTTCTCATAACTAAAAAAGAAATTAAAGGTCACGAAACGATGTAAAAAATTAAGTTCGTGAAACTGTAGGTCACGAAACGATATAAAAAATCCATTTCGTGAAATTGTAGGTCACGAAACGATGTGCAAAATTAAGTTTGTAAAATTGTAGGTCGCGAAACGATGTGCAAAATTAGGTTTGCAAAATTTTAGGTCGCGAAACTATGTAAAATATCCAGTTCGCGAAACGATGTGCAAAATCAAGTTCGCGAAATTTAGGTCGCAAAACGATGTGTAAAATTAAGTTTGCAAAATTGTAGGTCGCTAAACGATGTGCAAAATTAAGTTTGCAAAATTTTAGATCGCAAACACTATGTAAAATATCGAGTTCGCGAAACTGAAGGTCGCGAAACGATGTGCAAAATCAAGTTCGCAAAATTTAGATCGCAAAACGATGTGCAAAATTAAGTACGCGAAATGATGTGCAAAATTAAGTTCGCGACCTTAACCTTTTGGTTTCTCATATTCAATTCAGTTCGATATTGATTCCTTTGCCTCATGCTTAGTGATTGCATAAAGGCTGAGTTTGTCTTTACACGGATCACACTTTTAGCTGTTTCTCTCCGCTATTCATCACTTGGTTTGTAAATTCGGTCGTTTCTATATCCTAAATATATCTGAAAAACGATTTCATTTATCTAAATTAAGTTCTTTAGAGACTTGGTTATTTGCCTAGTAAAGATTTGATTAAACTTTTCTCTTTATTGTTTAATTAATCTATTAATGCTATTATTACCCATTTGTTAATTCATCATAGTTTTATCATATTAGTTCTTTGGATATATCTTTATCATATTATTTCTTTGGATACATCTTTATCATATTATTTCTTTGGATATATCTAGAGCTTTTATATTGGCTGAGGATATTGTATTAGTCATAAAATGTAAACATATCTCCAAAAAAAGATGATTATATGTTCCCGGGATGAAAAAAAAAAAGTATATCCACAGAGATTGAAAACTATTTCCTTGACACATATGAATATTATTAAGGAAT
>NC_090735.1:27186389-27188889 GCF_036898095.1 Palaemon carinicauda
TGCATAAACGAGTAAGTTTATGCATACGAGCACACAAGCAGGTTATTTGAAACACATATGGAGTAGTATATCCATCATAAAAGAATGAATGAAAGACACCAAAAAAATAAGAAATAAAATAAAAATAAAGTAAAAACATCGTTGAGAATGATTTAGTCATTCTTACTCTCCTAGTTATAATTTCTAATGATGCAAGAGGAAAGGAACAATATTCCATATCAATCTTATTTCAACAAATTAAATCAAATTTTAAAAACACTATGAAAACGAAAATAAATTTCGAATCTTCTGGCTCATTTTAAATCACTTCATTCAAGAAGTTTCGCATATACTTTATTGAAAAACTTTCGAAATTCTAACTTTAAGAAACGAAAGTGAGATATCTGAAAAAGTTTAGCAAATGGACGTCAGATTTATAAAATGCAAATATTTTTTCAATAACCGAAGGAAAGTTTTATTTCTGATCAGAAACTGATGGGGAAATTGGAGATATACTCAAAAGTTTAAGTGAAATGAGGAGTGCAAAAATAGAAAAAAAATATAAGAAAATAACTATTTGGTTTAAAGAAAAAATAATATTTCAAAACAAAAAAAATTTAAGATACACACTTTATATAGTAGTAAGTTTACAAAAGAGAGTTATTACTATCATATCTACCGGAATGTTAAACTTATTAACAAAATAAGAATATTTTCTTTGAATAAAACCAAAACCTCACAATGTTTCACTAAATTTTATGAATATTTTAATAGCTCTACAGGTTTTCTAATATAAAAAACCTTTCTGTCTGAAAAGATTCTTAATAGTCTTTAAAAATCAGATTTTTTATCTCGCATGTATAAGAATTTGTTAGCAAGATATATTAAGCACTCCTAAAAATTTATGTAATATTAATGGAAATATAAATAAAAATTCCTCTATTCTAATATTTTCAATACTGACGTATATGATTTAAAGATCCGTAAGTAAAAAAAAAATAAAGTTTAATAAATTGATTAAACACCTAACTCTCTAACATAGCAAGTAAGTAGATTAATACGTACATTATCTAAATCTAAAAGATATAAAAAGAAACTAGCGTAAATGAAAATCTAAATACAGAACGTATATAAGAATATCAAACATTGAATGAAATGACTAATTAACTAACTTGGTTACGGAATAAATAGTAACTAAAATATACAATTCTACATGGAATGAAATCAATAATGAGCTATATTGGTGAAAAAGTGAGACAAGTCATTATACCGAGAAATACGTAAATGAAAATCCAAGTACAGTAAGTATATAATAAAATCAAACATTAAATGAAATTAATAATTAAGTAATTTGTTTAAGGAATAGTAACTGAAGTATATAGAAATTTCACATGGAATGAAATCAATAATGACCTACACCGTTAAAAGAATTAGATGAATATGTCAATAGAAAAAAAAATAATAATAAAAAAAAAATAAATAAATGAATCCCATACCTTCCTTTTAGGGAAAAGAAAGGACTGACCCACTTACGTGTGTGGTAGAGTAAACGACGCTAATCACGAGACACGACTTGTGGGATAAAAATTCCCTTCACTTCCTCGAGTGAACAGAACCGTAAGATGGAGTTATGAGAAGGGAACGGTAAATTGGAAGAAGAGAAAAGGGAATAGAGAGAGAGAGAGGGTTTCCTTCGGGTGTAATATATTAATGCACCTCCTTGGAAGAATCTTCAAAGTCAGTCGGTGAATAAGAAGGTCTGGAGGGGATACAGGAGAGAAGCCTCGTCGCCAAGAGAAGAAAAATATTATGATGTTCTCAAAGGGGATTTAGGGGTTTCTTTGGACTTGAAAGGGAAGCGTGATATACAGTACACACACGCACACACACACACACACACACACACACATATATATATATATATATATATATATATATATATATATATATATATATATATATATATATATATATATATATATATATGCCACGAGAGACCATAAAAGAAATTGGAACCTGACACTACCTAGCTGTCCGAGGATTTACCTGGCGAGACATCTGTCTCTTACCAGCGAGTTTTACCCAATTTCCTGGCCCACCACGTGACACAATTGGTAGTAATTCATTCAAATTACCCCTAATGAATCAATATGGATAAATATTAACACAACATCGTGTTCAAATAGAAATAAATTTCTACCTCATACTTGGGATCGAACGCTGGCCCCTTCTAATGAAAGGCCAGGTCGAAACCAACCATGCCACGAGAGACCATAAAAGAAACTGGAACCTGACGCTACCTAGCTGTCCGAGGATTTACCTGGATAGACATCTGTCTCTTACCAGCGAGTTTTACCCAATTTCCCGGCCCACCACGTGACACAATTGATAGTAATTCATTCAAATTACCCCTAATGAGTCAATATGGATAAATATTAACACAACATCGTGTTCAAATAGAAATAAATTTCTACCTCATACTTGGGATCGAACGCTAGCCCCTTTATATATATATATAATG
>NC_090735.1:27191389-27193889 GCF_036898095.1 Palaemon carinicauda
TTGTACCATGATTATCAAATACAACTTTTTAAAATATTTAAAAGCACCATCAAAAGCGAATTATTTCCTCAAAATACAAAATACAAATTGTCTAGGTAGGAATATCAGAAAAAACTAGGGGTAACTACTACTTTACATGTTAATGCAATTGTTACAATTATATTACAATTTATGAATTTCTATCTTTCCAGATCAGTAATGGAGGGAGGTACGAAAAACAAGACCCAGAATAGTTCGTACCAGAACCACGTCGCATCTCTCAATGTAATTATTAGCAGATGCATTGTAGAGTAAAATCACCACTTCCTGATGGAAACCAAGAATGAAAGTCTTCGTATCTCGGAGGAAATGAGAACCTTACTGATAGCCACGGATATGACCATGTCACACCTGACACTGTTTCCCATTTTTAAACAGTGAAGCTCTGCAAAGAGCAAACTCTTGCAACTAAAGCCGAGAGCTGACGTCTCGCTAAGCAAGAGACATCTTCCAAGGAAAGAAATTTCCTCACCTCCCTTTTACGGCAGTGCTGGAAAGGTTGAGTACCGCCCGAAAGTACTAGAAGTTTCACTTCTCTGATCACCATGGAGAGTCCAGTATGTCCAATGCTTTCCCTTCTGGTGTTCCTCTGCTGGATGATGCCAGCTTATACGAGGCCAGGTACGTGGAAGTCTGTTCGTTTTTTTTTTCTATATATATATATATATATATATATATATATATATATATATATATATATATATATATATATATATATATATATATATATATATTTATATACTTTACTTTGATGGCTGCTTTTCCGGTCCCATACAGCAGGGGTACCCCATTCTCTACAGGACCTCCACTGTCGTTTTACCTTATTCGTTCAGAGTATTTAACGTTTCATGTCTCATATTCTTCATTTACTGTTAAATCGACACTGTCGAATGACTCATGAAATAAGAAAGTCTCCAGTTTCCTCTTGAAAGCCTTAATGTCTTCAATCATTCGAATGTTTCGTGAGAGCTTATTATATAGTCTAGGGGGCGCATATTTAAAGGCTCTAGTGTAGACACGATTTGTTGGCTGCGCAATATGTAGCAATTCTCATAAGTATTTTGGACGCCCGGTTCTGACATTGAAGTCGAGTGAAAGATTGAAAGGTAATAACTAAAAGGAATTTTAAGAGAATTTGAAGTGAAAGAGAAATGGGGAATAAATTAGAAAAAAAGAAACATTTGTAAAAGGCAAGCAGCTGTTCTATTAAGGGACAAGCTCTTTATGCGGTAAATGTAAATTCAGAATGATAAAAAATTATCTGGGAGTAAAATATCACTTCTGGTGATATTTTTGAAGTGGAAGGAGCAGAGCGCTACAAAGGAGACAAAGAAGTGAGTTATGGAAGGTTTAATGGTTAGTGTAAAGCTTAACATTAATTCTAAAAGGTTCAGGATAAGACAGCCATTAGACGTTGACAAAAGATATGCTTAGAAGATGCTGTTTAATAGTTAAAGAAGTATTATTCAGTTGTTTCTCTTTAATCGGGTATGAGAGTTGCTTTTACAGGGAAGAATGAATGTTAAGATTTAGATGAGAAGAGTATCAGACATTTTCATAAGTATCCCCCAAAGAATAATATAGCACAATAAGAACAGTGCTTCATTTACGCTTTGACAATGGAGGAGTCCAATAGTCATTAAAAGAGGAAAAAAAATAAGATAATATTTCTTGATATCATATGTAGACATACATATAACACGTGACTCAGATGTGTTAATGGTAGAGAAGGTCGACCAGACAATAGTTCCTTTTTTCTTTCTTTCTTTCTATCTCCTCCAATAATGCCATGTTTCAGCTCAGTCTCAGTGTTCTGACAGGATGATATTATTATTTATTTGCATACATTTTGTTATATAACATTCGGATCTACCTTACTAAACACGTATTTGCATAAAAGTTTTTTTTATGAGGTTCCTGGGTATACCATTAAAAAGACGTATGCTGTAATGGGTGGCTTGTTTGCGTAAACAATTGAAGAGGGAGTGGTAGTAAGTGCTTATATTATTACGTAAATATTAGTGACTTGCCAGATACAAGTAAGGTTAATCAGGGGTGTTATTCATATATAACCCTTCAACATATTTCGAAGGGTGTGGCGAATATAGTTAGGAAAAACGCTATAAATGTAGAATCTAGTTAGCGATACTACATTGGAAAAAAAAAATCAGATTCTATTCCATTGATTGATACGTTTATTCTCTTGCTTTGCCCATCTCATATTCATCCCGTTAGTGGCGAATGATCTGGAAAATAGGAAGCAATAATGAATCTAATGTTCTATAGATTAATTATTACTGGGATATCTCTCTCTCTCTCTCTCTCTCTCTCTCTCTCTCTCTCTCTCTCTCTCTCTCTCTCTCTCTCTTCTAAAAAAATATTCACCACATTAATTAAAGCTTCTTTGGAAAATAAATTTCCTCTGATATCGTAAATGGAAAGATATTCGAAAGCAATATGA
>NC_090735.1:27198889-27203889 GCF_036898095.1 Palaemon carinicauda
ATAAGATAGTTCAACGTTGCAGCAAATCTTTTTATGTTGAACAGGCTGACATAAGTTTTTTCATAGTTATATATGAATGATCTATTTTAATGTTGTTGATATTTTTTTTTCAAGTATCTTATTTAAATTTTTCATTATTTCTTACATCGTTTATTTACCTTGTTTATTTCCTTGTTTCCTTTCTTCACTGGGCTATTTATCCCTGTTGAAACCCTTGGGCTTATAGCATCTTGCTTTTCCAACTAGGTTGTAGTTTGGCTAGTAATAATAATAATAATAATAATAATAATAATAATAATAATAATAATAATAATAATAATAATAATAATAATAATACTGTGCCCTAGTGTACCCTCATGCAAGAGAACTGTATCTAATATAGGTAAAGCGAAAAAATAATGTTTTCTCATTTCACAAGTTTCATACATCTGATGTAGAAGAATTATTTTGATTTAAGCTCACTTTGGATTGTTTCAAATTTTGATTCTATCCAATTCTAATTTCGTAACATTAGAAGACAGGCTGTCAAATAACTTCCTAATTAAACGTTATACAGCATATATTATATAAACCAATTCACTTGATATTAGATGCCATAATAACCTTCTAATATGAACTGAAGCTTCTATTCCATTTTGTTTCTATCAATGGAGTATCATATATTGGTGTGTAAGAATAAATTTAGTTTTTATTATATCTAAGGATATTGTTATAATATTGAATTAATATATCACGAACAAAATTAAACTCAATGAAATCACTTTATATAATTATGCTGAGCTTTAAGTAAAGGTTGATTGATTGTTTCGGACAAAATTAAGATTTTCCTCAGCTTACAGTATTAGAATTTTTCTTAAAGCGGCAAGAAAAATTTCATACGTTCTCAGAAATTGAAATGTTTTCTCTTTAGGATATGTCTTTGTCCATTTTTTAACTCTCTGGAATATAGATTTTTACTTATGTTGTTGAAAGGTCATATTAATATTCTTGCATAATTGTAAACACATAGCAGCAAACAGAAACACACAAACATATACATATGCATATATATATATATATATATATATATATATATATATATATATATATATATATATATATATATATATATGTATATTTATATATATATATATATATATATATATATATATATATATATATATATATATATATATATATATATATATATATACTTACTTTTCGCATTTAAATGGGTGGGGTCACGAGTTGAATTTCCATTATTAGATTAAGCAAGTACTTATCATTTAAGTTTATCCATTGACGCATTATCCCATTGTTTTATAAAATAATCCTATAAATGAAACTATAAATAATACAAAAAATAGGCTTCACATTTTCATTTGATAAACAGACCTGAGAATGACGTATGTCACAATAATCCAAACATTTTGTGTTTTTTCCCGTTGCAGAGCTGAACCTGAAGGCGAGCTTCCCCACGAACCAGCACGGAGGGCATAAAAACGTGAGGTGAGTGTGTGTATGTGTGTGTGTCTCGCTCATAACCATGTTTACTGGAACGACTGGTAGGTGGGTAGGGAGGGGTAGATGAGTGTGTTAGCGGAGGAGTCTGGGTGGGGAGTACGAGTTGATTTTTGTTTTCCTTTTTTTCCGGGGAAACCGACTGCGTCAGATGATTATTGACAAACTCATCCAGGCAGTTTTAAAGTCCCTTCCAAGAAGGAGGGAAAATGAAGAAGAAAACGAAGATTTGTGTGTGTGTGAGAGAGAGAGAGAGAGAGAGAGAGAGAGAGAGAGAGAGAGAGAGACTTGTCATCAAAATGAATGATTTTCAGTTTTCACATATTCCTTTGGTTACGAAAAATTTACCTTCATTTTTTTATATCTTTCATATTGTAAAGACCTATCATTTCTTCATTGTAATTTTTATCGTTGGAGAACATAGGCTCTCAAATCTCCCCTATATAATAAGGGGTAAGTGCCTTGCACATTATATATATATATATATATATATATATATATATATATATATATATATATATATATATATATATATATATATATATATATATCTATTTATTTACGGTCACGCTCAGCAATCCCCGTCCCTTGGGAGGAGAAAGTAGCCATGCCCTGGTGAGAGGCGAATGCGTGTGCGTGCATAACTATCAGCTGTATATATTTAGACAATTTTTGACGCGTTCGTACGCTCTAATTTTATATATACTGATCCTTTAAATATTGAACTAACTAGAAAAAAAAACTTTAAGAGGGATGAAAAGTTGGTAAGCATACAAGCCTTTATAGGCTTGTATGCAGAGAAAGTTAACCCGAACCTCAATTCTGGTCCTTAACGTCAGAGCGTTTTCAGCCTGCACCTAATTGAAATGCGACCCTCGCTGATGCTGAAGCAATATGAAGCAGGTCCTCACGGCAGATGCTTGCTCACTAATTGATTTTCTCTTTTGAGTTCTACAAGTTTCCAGGAATAATTGTATTTATCTTTGTTAAATAATTATTCACGATAATTTCAAGTTAGTATTTTTTGTGATATAAGAGAATAACTGAAATAGTGATGACATTATTGCAATAAAATATTTTTGAAGAAAATTATATTTTATTTTTAATGCTTCTGAATAAAAGAGATATTTGGGAATGGCAAATTCGATTTTAATTCAATGCTACTAACTTAATTTAATTACAAAGATAACTCCTTTGATTCTAATAAAATTCATGTTCAAAAATATTAATTTTGAAAGCTATGTATAATCAGTCCATATTTACTTCTGAATTTGTAGGTACGCAGTACAGACCTTCTCCGTTTTATAAAAATTTTTAAAATACTAATATAACTTTTAATTGAATGAATAACAAACCTGCTATAAAGTAAGATAAGATTTTATTTCAAAGTAATTATCACACACACATTATATATATATATATATATATATATATATATATAATATATATATATATATATATATATATATATATATATATATATATATATATATATATGTATGTATGTGTATATATATATATATATATATATATATATATATATATATATATATATGTGTGTGTGTGTGTGTGTATATATATATATATATATATATATATATATATATATATATATATATATATATACATACATATATATACATACATATATATATATATATATATATATATATATATATATATATATATATATATCGTTTTCTTTTAACTGCTGCCTATGTTTTTTTTGCGTTTGAAAACTAATTGATTACTTGGTTAACATCGGTTATTTTTATTTTTTCCACAGCTGCATAAATGGTTACACGACTGAGGAAAACACGTGTAACTGCAGACCATGCTGGGAAGGACCAAGATGCCAACACTACAGTGAGTTTGATTTTTTCTAATATAAAGTCTTAAAAATTAATTAACGAAAAATAATGAAGTTTAAGTTCTCCACCTTACGGAATTCCAATTTTTCAGGCTTTTAGTTTTTAATTTTCCATAAACAAATATAACTCAAATTCATATGAAACTTGGAACAATAAAAATGTGCTGGGAAGGACCAAGATGCCTACATTACAGTGAGTTTGACATTTTTTTTCAATACAAAGTATTAACATTTAATCTGCGAAAGATTAATGAACTTTAAGTTTTCCGCTATACTGAATTCCATTTTTTTTCAGGCCTTTAGTTTTTCCTTATTTAAAAAACAAAACAAAAACAAATATAGGTGAAATTTATATGCAACTTTGAAAAAAAATGTGAAGGAATATGATACATTCGCAAAAAAAAAAAAAAAATAATAATAACTAAAATATGAATTCGGCAGTGACCTATGTCTCTTTTTGATTATAGGTTTGAATTTTAAATAATAATAATAATAATAATAATAATAATAATAATAATAATAATAATAATAATAATAGTTTTGCATATGGCAAGTATTATTACTTTACATTATCAAGTTTTAGTCTCTCCCAAATCCATACTAACATGAAAAAATATATTCTATATATTTGTGTTTTATATAAGGCATTTTAATGAATACTTGGCATACAGATGAATTTATAAACTCTAATGTAATGAATATTTTAACTCAAAACTCTAAATCTAATCTGCCTAATCCAGTCCAGCGTAGCGTTACTTCATCATATCTGTGCAACGGAAGTCATGAAATACAGACTGACATTAAAATGGTCACTGTACGCTCAGGTACAGATGGACGCAGGAATTCCTGGCACACCTCACAATGAGGAAGAACAGCCTGCCACATCCTTACTGCTCGGCGAATCCCTCCATTTAGCCCCACCCACCACCTCTGCCATCCCTGGCAAAATCATGTGTTTGGTTATTCATCGTACAGTAAGGGTGTGATACGGTGTGCTTTTCTAGAGGGAGATGTGCCAGGAATTGTTGTGTCCAACTGTACAAGTCCCTATTTTTCGATGGAATGCTGAGTATTTTATTTCCGTTCTAGTTTATACATTCATATTACACCTTCTCCTCTTCCTCCATACTCTTTACAACACCAAGACAACCGAAAAGTTCTTCGTCACTCAAAGGTTTAACTACTACACTGTAACTGTTCAGTTTCTACTTTCTCCTTGGTAAGGGTAGAAGAGATTCTTTAGCCATGGTAAGCAGCTCTTCTAGGAGAAGGACACTCCAAAGTCAAACCATTGTTGTCTAGTCTTGAGTAGTGCCATAGACCCTGTAACATGGTCTTCACCTGTCTTTGGTTTAAATTTCGATTGAGGATACACACAGGCACACTATTCTATCTGTTTCCTTACTTCCTTTCCTCAATGCGCTATTTTCCCTTTTGGAGCCCTTGGGGTTATAGCATCCTGCTTTTCCAGCTAGAGTTGTAAGGGTTGTAGCGTACATAGTAATAATAATAACAAAAATGTCATGATATTAGCAGTTTTATTCCGTTTAACTCAAATATTTTAAGTGTTAAAATATAAATGTTCCTTCTGGTGTTCCTTGCATTTTATGGAAGCTTTAGGAGTTATGTA
>NC_090735.1:27208889-27211389 GCF_036898095.1 Palaemon carinicauda
CCAAGGAATAAGGAGAATCTAAATTCTTGCTATTCGATCAATTTTATAACAGCAAATATAAATAACGGTGAAAAATTAAGAGAAATATCAAATGAAAATTTAAAAAACCATCAAGAAAATAAGACAGGGATATATTAATCCTATTATTATCCTTATAGCTACATCTCTCTCTCTCTCTCTCTCTCTCTCTCTCTCTCTCTCTCTCTCTCTCTCTCTCTCTTGGGTACACTTTTCCTTTCTTAAAATTTAGAAGTTTTTAATAGTGAGATTTCTCTACCTTTATCCATTTATAACCTATTTCTGTCCTTTCTCCATTCTACTCCTTGTACCCCAATCCTGATAGTTTCTATATTCTAATCAGATTCTCCAAAGCACCTTTTCCAATCTCTTTCGAACTGGCTGACGGTGTTTGTTTCAAAGTATAAAAAAACAACAGCCACGCCCTAAATACAAATAGCCACATCAGGCAGCGCCTTCGCAAGAGAGTTAAGGAAAGAAAGCAGACGTGTTTACCTTCACATAAAACATGAAACAGAGATAACTTTAATACTTATCGATTATTATAATCTAAAAGGATAGATAAAAATTGTATACATAATATTCGGAATTCCCGAAACCATAGTAACTTGATGCGAGTTTTAAAAATGTTCCATAATTTATGATTGGCTGATAATCACGCTAGGTAGAATTCAGTGCTATGTCATTTACAAAAATGGCGTGTATATATATATATATATATATATATATATATATATATATATATATATATATATATATATATATATATATATATATGTGTGTGTGTGTGTGTGTGTGTGTGTGTGTGTGTGTTTGTGTGTATAAATATATACACGGTACACACACACACACACACACACACATATATATATATATATATATATATATATATATATATATATATATATATATGTATGTATGTGTATATATATATATATATATATATATATATATATATATATATATATATATATATATATATATATATGTATATATATATAAATCGATATGAATATATATAAATATATATATAATGAACCATAATGTTAAAATGGCACTAAAATTTTATGAGGTACAACGAGAAGTTATGTTGTCTGCAAATTACAAGCTTCATGAAGTGAAAACTACATAATTATCAAAAGAAATTACTTTCTCAAAATAGTTGCAAAAGTAATAATCAAAATTGGAATAATTTCATAGACAATACTATACCATCCGTGTACTAAAAGCAAATTATGTTTATAAGCGACCATGTAACTGAATAGCTCTCATCTTCATATTAGCTACAGTATTACATCAAATAACAGGTACTTAGAATCTCTTGGAAAGCCGAGTCATAAGATAATTATTCAGATACTGAAACTAATAGTATACTGTCATCATACTCTTCTGGTGCTTTGTCTACTGGAGATCTAGATAAAGCTTCTGCATTCCCCATCTCTGATGGAGGACGATATTCTATATCATAATATGCTGCTAAAGTAATTGCCCAACGTTGTAGTCTTGCAGCAATTTTATTTCATGCCAAAAATATCAGTTACATTTTCTAAAAGGAGAGAAAATGTAAGGAGTTGAGAGAAAAATATGAAAGGGAAGTGAGAGAGTCCAATATGAATGCTCAATAGATTTATTATGGAGAACCGAGGAAGGAATTGAATAGAATAAGACAATTGATTTACAGAAGATATGGAACGATATATTAAGATTTCTGGAAGAACGAAATGAGTATCTTGGAGGTAGAATTAGACGAAGGAGAAAAAAAAAATCCAAAAAATAACTCTCTGACCGATCAATACATCTTCTGCAGGAGTCGTGTACCGGGCTTGGAGCACCGATGAGGATCTAGGTCTCACCTGCCCTTTGGGACCAGGTGAGTCGGCGAGATGTCCGTGCGCCGCTGTCACCTACCAGCTGTTCGCGCCGCCCGGCGATCGCCACTTCCTGCTGGATTCCGTCACGGGCCTCCTCACTCGAAACCTGAATACCACCTTGTATCCCGGAGCCACCTACACGTACAAACTCATGGTCCAGGGTGAGTAATATTTTTTTTTTTTGGGGGGGGGGGGGCGGGGGAGGCGGGTTTCCTTGGGTTGTTAAGGTAATGTGTTGCTAGATTCCCTTTGTAGTATTTAATAATTACTCCTAGTGATTTCGTTGGGATGTTAAGGGTATATCATGCTACATTTCCTTCTGTTTTATTTAATAATTATTCGTCTGGATGCTACTGGGTTGTAGAGATTATGTGATGGTTGATGCCTTCTGAGGTATTTAATAATTATTCATTGGGTTGTCGTTGGGTTGTTAAGGTTATGTGATGCTAGGTACCCTCTGTAGTATATAATAATTATTCCTAATGATTTCGTTTGTTTGTTAAGGTTATATAATGCTAGACGCCCTCTGAGGCATTTAATGATTATTCGTGGTGACTTCATTGAGTTGGTAAGGTTATGTAGCATTGCTGATGCCCTCTATCGTAATTAGT
>NC_090735.1:27223889-27238889 GCF_036898095.1 Palaemon carinicauda
TTGTGATAGTTCCTTAAATAATATAGTATTTTTCTGTTTTGTATCTACGTACCATGAAAGTCATGCAAAATAAATTTAATGCTTCCAGCTAGGGAAAATATCAATAAGAAAACCATTTTAACTTGATATTCCAAAGCAATAAGTTCCTAGAAGTCATAAATTCCAATAACATTAAGAAAAAAAAATAAAAATAATGAATATGTAGAATGATGTAGACAGGATTTCCCAAGTGTGATCATAAGTCGGATTTTTTTATGCACTAGTAAAACACGCAGTGGCCTCGACATTAGATCAGAAGATCGACATTTATACTTCAAAATTAAGTTCTTTTTCGATGACATTTCCCATCCCACCAATTTTCTCCTACGGCCGAAACACAGCCAAAAGTTGTGAGAAATGGACAGACAGTTGACCTTTTCTCTTATGTATATAGCAATGATTATAGAGAACCGTTCTCTTTTGGATATATATAGAAGACTATTCTCGCTATTTTCTTTTCTTGGGGAACCATTCTTTTAGGATATATATAGTAGACTACTCTCGCTATTTTTTTTTCTTGGGGAACTGTGACGGAGCCGAGTGAGGGTTGTGAACTCAAAGGCAGGATGCAATCAACTGAGTTGTTTATTAAGGAACACTCTTCTTTATATACAAAGCCTCAAGGCAACAGGACATGACCTGTTCGAGAGACAGACAATGTTACAGAGCAAAACGGAGACATGATCATTCAGGTTCTTTTTAGTGCGAGGGAAGAGCGCAGATACAAGCATAATATATACAAAATAATTATGTACAATTGTGTGACACACGGTTGGTACATGGCTCCCCCCCTAAAAATGACATACTGTACATGTTAAATAGGGCGCCCTGATCTAGAGAGGCGAACTGTAGGCGGGTCATCTGGCAGAAGATAAGCAGGTTTTAGACGATCAATGGAGATCCAGTCTTCTTTGCCCCGAATGTTTAGTAGGAATGCTTTCGGACTGCGTCGGATCACAAGGAAAGGGCCCGTGTAAGGGGGCGTTAGTGGTGGCTTGCTAGTGTCGTTGCGCAGGAAGACGTGTGTTGCAGAGTGCAAGTCCGTTGGTATGTGATGCTTCGCTGGGGGCTTGTAAGTCTGGCGGCACGGAGTAAATTTTCCCACGACGTGATGTATGCGCTGGAGATCGTCGGAGGAGGTTGTAGAAGGAAAAAATTCGGTAAGGACGACCAACGGGTCGCCATACACCATTTCAGCTGCCGAGACGTCGAGGGCGTCTTTAGGAGTGGTCCTTAGGGCCAGGAGGACCCAGGGAAGCTGAGTAAGCCAGTTGCAATCCTTGCAGCGGGACATCAAAGCTGCTTTGAGGGTGCGATGAAAACGTTCAACCATTCCATTGGCAGCGGGGTTGTAGGCCGTTGTCTGATGTAGGGTGATGCCCAGGAGATTCGCTAATGACGTCCACAATTGAGAGGTGAAAGTGGTTCCCCTGTCAGAAGTAATATGCTCAGGGATACCGAATCTTGAAATCCATCCAGAGAGTAAGGCAGATGTACATGAGGCGGACGTTGCAGTTTCCATGGGAATGTCTTCAGGCCAACGAGTGGAGCGGTCGATGACGGTAAACAGGTAACGATGTCCTTGTGATGTGGGTAGGGGGCCTACAACGTCGACATGAATGTGTGCGAAACGACGCTGAGGTTGAGGAAAGGTGCCCACTCCTGAATCCGTGTGTTGATGTACTTTGGAAGTTTGGCAAGAAGTACAGGCGCGGACCCAATCCCTAGCATCCTTAGAAATGCCGTGCCAAATGAACTTTGTCTTCAGCAGCTCTGTAGTAGAACGGCACGAGGGATGTGAAAGGCCGTGAATGAAATCAAACACCTGTCGGCACATGGGAGCAGGAATCCAAGGTCGCGGTCTACCAGTACTGACGTCAGAGAGGAGGGTGGTGTTGGAGTCTTCGAGGGGAAAATCTTCCCAACGGAGGGACGTGCAGGATGTCATACAAGCTTGATACTCTGGATCCAGTCGTTGGGCTTCAGCCAGGGCGATGTAATCCAATCCCAGTTGAACGGCAGCCAACGTGTTTCTTGACAGGGCATCGGCAACGGGATTCATTTTCCCAGGGACGTATTGGGGGGTGCAATTGTATTCAGCCACGGCGGAGAGATGTCGGCGTTGACGGGCGGACCAGGCGTCAGACTGTCGAGTGAAGGCGTGGACCAGAGGCATGTGGTCTGTGCGAATGACGAAGGGCGTACCTTCTAAGAAATGGCGAAAGTGACGGACAGCCAAGTGCACCGCCAGCAATTCTCGATCGAAGGTAGAATAACCCGATTCTGCCTTGGACAGTTTTCTGCTGAAGAAGGCCAATGGGCGGGGCGAGCCTTTGACCACCTGCTCGAGTACTGCACCAATAGCGACGTCGCTGGCATCGGTGGAGAGAAGGAGAGGGGCGTGTGGGATAGGAAAAGTGAGAGCCGCAGCAGTTGATAGGACCTTCTTTGCATTGCAGAAGGCTGCTTCTTGAAGGGGACCCCACTTCAAGTCCTTTGACTTGCCCTTGAGGGAGGCGTAGAGGGGAGCAAGAGTGGCGGCAATGGCTGGCAGAAAACGGTGATAATAGTTGATCATGCCCAAGAATTCCTGCAGAGCTTTGACGGTCGAGGTCGCGGGGAAGTTCTGAACGGCTGCTACCTTCTCAGGGAGGGGATGGACTCCTTCAGGAGTGATACGGTGCCCTAAGAACGACACTTCGTAGGCGCCAAAGGTACACTTGTCGTACCAGACTACAAGTCCGTTTTGTTGCAGGCGGTCGAGCACGATGCGCAGGTGACGGAGGTGTTCCTCTTTTGAGGAGGAGAACACAAGTATGTCGTCCACATAACATACACAGAAAGGGAGGTCCCCTAAGATGCCATCCATGAGACGTTGAAACGTTGCCCCAGCATTACGAAGGCCAAAACAGGAGTAATTGAAGGTGTATGTACCAAACAGAGTGGTGATGGCGGTCTTGGGGATGTCTTCTGGGTTCATAGGCACCTGATAATACCCCTTCAGGAGGTCGAGCGTAGAGAAAACCTTCGCTTTGTGCAGGTAGGAGGTCACGTCGGCAATGTTTGGGAGGGGGTAGTGATCAGGTTCTGTTTGCATGTTCAGGAGCCTGTAATCCCTGCACGGACGGAGGGAGCCGTCTGTCTTCAGAACGATGTGTAAGGGTGACGACCATGGGCTGGAGGCCTTTTAGCAAAGGCCCATTTTCTCCATTTCGGCGAACGTCTGTTTGGCGCTGCCAATCGTTCCGGTGCCAGACGTCTGAATTTTGCGAAGACTGGGGGTCCCGTCGTCTTGATATGGTGATAAATACCGTGCTTGGCAGGAACCGTGGCCGTTTGGCGAAGTTCTGGACGGAATACTTCCGGGTACGACGTGAGGATGTGGGCGTAGGCATCCGTGGGTGCGCTGATGTGGAGAGCGAGGTTAGAGGGGGCGGGTTAAAGAGGTGTCGACAAGTACGAGTCTGCGTTGACCAATCGTCGGTGGGCGACATCAACCAGAAGGTGGAAATGAGAGAGGAAATCCGCACCGAGGATTGGCATTGTGACGTCAGCAACGAGAAACTTCCAATTGAATTTACCGTTTCCGAACGATAATGTGAGGTTCTCGTAACCGTAGGTGGGTATCGCAGATCCGTTGGCAGCTACTAAGCGGACGTCGGCAGATGTAGACAGACTACGTCGTGCCTTGATGAGTTTCCTTGGCAAAAGAGAACGACAAGCACCCGTGTCTACCAAAAATCGCACGCCTGTTCCTGCATCCTGTAAAAAGAAAAGATTAGAAACATGGGAGGCCACCGCCACAAGCGATGGCCTACTTACACGTTTTTTGGCCACTGACAATCCTTGGCACATTTCTTCGCGATTGCCCCGAATCTGAAGTGGTAGTAGCAAAACTGCGGCGGATGGGAGGTAGTAAGTGGCTGTAGAAGTCGTTCGTTGGGGCGCGAGCGATTGTTGGGTGGTGGGCGGCTTTGTCGCCGCTTCGGCACGTCACGGGGTAGGCGTGTATGTCCTACGGCATTCATGTCAGCTTCGGTTGACGTTGAATAGGCATCCTCGTCGTCAGGGGTGGAGGCGTTGATGGAGGTCTTAAAGTGGCTGTCCATAAGGGCGTCGGCTTTGGTCATCAAGTCCTTTATGGGTAAACTATCGACATCGGGTATGGCAGCGCGTACAGGTTCGGGTAAACGGCGTATCCAAAGGGCACGAAGTAGGTTCACCTCACGAGGAGAGCCGTCTGCGGCAGGTTGAAGGCGAGCGATACTGGTCATTTCCCTGAGGGCAAGCGAAGCCCTTTGGTCCCCCAACGGTTGTTGCGAGAGCTGAAAAAGCTTTGCTATACGGGCGGCTGGCGACGGCGAGTACTGCTGCAGAAGGTATGATTTGAGGACGTCATACGCTATTGGGGTGTCTCCTTGTTCACAAAGCCAGTCAGATATTTCTGGGAAGGTGTCCTCGGGTATTGCCGCGAGAACATAATCTGCTTTGGTGGTTGAGCGAGTCACGCCCCTGATACGGAAGTGGACTTCAGCGCGTTGAAACCAAGCAAACGCCTCTCCGGTGGCGAACGGTGAAAGTTTCAATGGGGCGGCCGCAGCGCCAACTGCTGTAGTAGAGTCCGTCTCCATCATAGTACCAACGATGGAGGGGCGAGGGAGGTGGGGGTGGAAGGCAGTGGGAGCGAGTCGACTTCCGGGGTTACCAATATGACGGCGCCGAGTAAGGTTGTGATCTCAAAGGCAGGTTGGAAACGACTGAGTTATATTATTGTAGAACACTCTCCTTATATACAAAACCTCAAGGCAACAGGACATAACAAGTTCACAAGACAGACAATATTACAGAGGAAAAACCAGACATGAATTTTCATGTTTGTTTTAGTACAAGGGAAGAGTGAAGATACAAGCATAATATATACAAAAGGAATTATGTACAATTGTGTGAAACACGGTTGGTACAAATGGTTCAATTTTGAAGTGTCCTTCTAGAAGAGCTGCTTACAATAGCCACTGAATAACTACAGTGCAGTAATTAACACCTTGGATGAAGAATAATTTTAGACTGATTTGATAGAAATAACTGGTGTCTATAAAATTGTATACCAGTTTCTATATTGCGGATGAAATAACTGAAAAATATTTAATCTTTTCTTATACGTTAATGTGCTACAGACTACGTGAAAATGGGTTAATTTCCCCACGGCTTTAGATCCTCTATACAAAGAGTAGGTAACTGTTTCCAAAGAAACAGAAAAAGGTTCCTCGAAAAACATCAACGAAGACGAAAAGTTTAGCTGAGAACTTTTGCACAAGATCGATTGGGATGTGTTTGGTTGACCCGGAGAGATGAAAAAGAAGTAGAAAATGCTTCGGACAAGAAATCTTGTGGTTGAAGATTATGTCTCTTTGTTTCTTTTTATAGAATTGGAAACAGAAATATAACTCGGAAAAGTTTTAGAAACAATAAATATATTTTGGAGAATGACTTCAAATGTGACGCTGGAAATCTAAACTTATTAATTTAAGTTCTCTAGCTTCCTTGCATAGAAGTTCATGGACACCGAAAAATAATACGAAATATGACGGAAAGATGTTGGATTCATCATCATCATCATCTCCTCCTACGCCTATTGACGCAAAGGGCCTCGGTTAAATGTCGACAGTCGTCTCTATCTTGAGCTTTTAATTCAATACCCTCCATTCGTCCTCTACTTTACGCTTCATAGTCCTCAGCTATGTAGGCCTTGGTCTTCCAACTCCTCTAGTGCCTCATGGAGACCAGTTTAAAGTTTCTTGGGGAGTGCGAAGAGCATGTCCAAATCATCTCCATCTACCCCTCACCATGATTTCATACACATATGGCACTTGACTAATATCTCCTAGTTTCATTTCTAATCCTGTCCTGCTTTTTAACTCCCAATATTCTTCTGAGGGTTTTGTTCTCTAATCTACAAAATCTGTTGGATATTGTTTCATTGTTATACCGCGACTCATGTTCATATAAGTTTATGCATTAAATATTAATCAGTACGTATAGTTCATTTTTCACATAAGTAATTAAAAGCAAATGGAAGTCGTAAACAGCAAGAAACTCAAGTTCAAGTAACAAAGTAGAGTACAATTGCTGTTGAGAGAGAGAGAGAGAGAGAGAGAGAGAGAGAGAGAGAGAGAGAGAGAGAGAGAGAGAGAGAGAGAGAGAGACAACATTTCAAGTTTCATTTCCTGGTGATGAAAAGCTCTTAAAAATCGTTTTATGATTATGTTTAATCGGTTTCATCCTCTCGAGTTACCTTCTATTTCCTTCAAAAAAAAAAAAAATCATAGGAATTTGTGCATGGCAGACATACTTACGCAAGACATATCAATTAATAATGATTCATCCTACACGAAAATCTTAAATACCGAATGTTGACCTTTGAAGAAATAACAAGATGTACAACATTATCTTGTGAATATTAGTTACTGAAATAAATCGCTAGATTTAGATGTTAAAAGTAATAAATCCGTCCGTATCAAAATTAAAAATAATTTGTAGAATCATTTTCAGCCCAAATTTTTACAAATTTTAGAGTGATAATGAAGATTTCCATTATTTGTAAAGTTCACAGCATACAGTCTTCCGCAAAACATTTTTGCATTTAACCACACTTCTCATTATCAACGAGCCCATAATGTATTCTAACAATGAAATAATATGTAATAAATGAAATAGTTAATTATTACATGTTTAAAACACATGACGTAATATGTCATTGTGGATGAAGATGCTTGCGTGAGATTTGCTGTAGTCATATAAAATCATAACAGGATGTACTTTGCATCCCTCGGCAATGTAACATTTTTCTGAAACGTCAACACCAATGCATACCGTGTTAAAGATTGTAACGTCACCGATGCAGGTGTCTTCCGAGAAAGAATATATAGTTTCCATATTGTGTTTAAATGCTGAGCCAACTATGCATACGATATCTGTGATATTGATGATTTAGGCAGTTCATATCTATACTTCACCTGAATTGGTCATCCGACCAAACCCGCTACACTCCTGTGATGGAGATGTTTAACACTGTTGTTTTTAGAAAATAAACCATTTTAAAGTTACAAAGATGAACTTTATTTTAAGACTTAACATCTCAAACAACACATACTCAATGTGTGCTTATAACAGTAGCACACTAATGAATGATGGCAGCGCTTAAACTCTAAAAACCAGAGAAAGATCTTCAAGAAATTAATAATAATAATACTCTAAGAATTAGAGGAAGATCTTCAAGAAATCAAAAATAAAGCTGTAAAAACCAGAGAAAGATCTTCAAGAAATCAACGTTAATGAATCTACAATTTTGACTAAGTAACATAGTCCATCGAAATCTACAACATTTGATGAATGTTATACATACAAACTGATGAACTGGATCTTCAATCAACATCCTAGGAAACCCAAGGACTGACGTTCAACGCTTACAAAACATATCCAGGATGCCCTACATTCAACGGAAACTCGGACGATACATCGCTAACAAACATCAAGAGAGAGAGAGGATGTGACGACATCACATAGAACCATATATAAGCTAAGTACAATTTTCAAATTCATTTCAGTTTGGGCAGTGAGGTGTAGTTATCACGAGTCGTTAGTCGATTATTACTGGGGTGAGTGGTTTGCTAATATTTTAATTTCCTTTCATTAAAGGAAACTGTGTTCAACTCCGAATTCTCATCTAGAATTTTTTCTCTCTTTGTGCTAATTCCTTTTTCTTTCAGAAATTTACGGGAAATATCTTTGTGTTCCGTTTTCTTTCAGAAATTCTCGGGAAATGTCTTGGGATTAGTAACATTGTTTTGGGGAATTTTATTATAATCTTTGTCAGTGGGTACTTATGCGTTTACGCAGTCGACGTCTGTATTCATATATATATTTTGATAGAATTGCAAGGGGTCGAAGAGATAGGAAAATAAGTACAGCAGTCATGACGCCCCTGTGAGCCCCACCCCTGGACCTAGTGGCGTAGGACAGATTAATCCTCTCCCAATTGTGACGCTTGTAAATGCCAGGTCTGCAATCCTTCCTTTTCAGGGTCGAGTTAATGGGTTCTTGCCTCAAAATGTGGAGTCATGGATTTCATCCGTCGATGCCCATTTAAATGCCAAACAAATCGTAGACCCTTTTGTACAATTACAAGAAGCTAAAAGTTTTATAGATTTTTCTAAGGGGGATGCGAGTGCATATTTAAGAGGTGTTTCATTTCAAGAAGCAGTTACCTGGGATGATTTCAAAGTTAGGTTACGCGCGGTCTATGGGGGTGAAGAAGCCTTGGATGTAGTATTAACGTTAAGAAATACACTTAATCAAGCCACTATGAATCGGCTTAATGTTATTGAGAGAGCAGCTCTCATAGCTGATAGGCTTAATGAATATCAGGATATTTTAGGTAATTCCACTTGGGTTACTAGAGATAACATCTCCGTGAAAGATTTTTTACGATTAATGTATTCAACTTGCATGACACTTATGTTGCCTGAAGCTTTAGTGCGGTGTTTTGATAAAAAGTTAACGCCTGCAAGTACGGAATTGGATGTATATAAACAGATAAAAAAACACATGTCTAAGTGTCCAGATCTCGATCCCGTGTTAACTCAAGTTATTGCAAAGAATGAAACAAAGCCAAAAACAGTGAACGTAGTTAATAATTGTCAAGTAGCGGGAATGACGTGTAATAATTGCAAACGTCAAGGTCACTTAAGCGCAGACTGCAGAACGAAATTCTGCTCGATACATAATAGTTCGACACATTCATACAATCAATGTTACTCGCGTAAGACACAACAGAATCCCAGAAATACACAGTCAATTCCACAGTCAGTTCCATATGGAAATAAAAAGAAAAATCCTCATTTTAACAATAAGAAGAAACAACCAAATGTCAATGCAGTTCAGAGTCCGAAGCAAACAAACACTTCTTCGAATATCGCTGAGCCTGGGTCGTCAAACCAGACCTCGCAAGGTCAGACTAATTTTCAGAATGTGCAGAGCAAAGCAAATACCACATAGTTAACTCCAGTGGGGAAGAAGAGAGTTATGTTGGGTCAAGGTCATTCATGTCAACATCAATAGTATTGAATAATCAATTTAATGTTTTATCAGATAATTGTGAGGCAATAGATTTTCCTATGAAACACACGGCCGAATTAAGTAAAACAGTGCATGCTCCCGTAGATTTGCAACGAATTCATACAATAATAAGCCAAAATGAGTTACAACCAACCTTATATGCTGTAAATTTAGAACACAAATCCTTTACGTTATTTTTTGACTCTGGTAGTCCACGTAATATCATGGATTTGAGGACACATCATTTGTTGTTTTCAAACTTTCCGATTGAAAAATCCGGAGTTAGACTCTCGGGTATAGGAAATAATGAATTAAATGTCATAGGCATAACTCATGTTCAATTCAAAGTCGGTAAACGCACGTTTGCCGATACATTTGTTGTTGTACAAAACATTGATATGTATCCAGCTGTAATTATAGGATACCCATCTATGGGAAATCAAAACATTATCTTAGCCCCTGCCAAGCACGGCGTGTATATCAAAGGGAAATTCTATAAGTCTTCTAATACCTTAAAATCAGTTTTGGATAAAAAGGAGACGACAAATGTAACCGTAACGTACGTTGAAGAACCAATAACTTGTCTCACTAATAAAGAAATAATATACGCGACCCAGCAGAATTCTCGTTCACCCGTAATATCATCTTGCACGCAATCTATCGAGCCAAACGTACCTTCGAATTTAATAGTGCAAATAAAGAAAACATTACCGGGATCCGAAATATTAATCTTTTCCGACACTTTAAAAACTAACGGATTGTCTGTCACACAAGCTATTCATACAGTAGGCTCACATCAACAATGTAATATTGAAGTCTGTAATCATTTAAATAACACTTTAGTAATTCACAAAAATCAACATATCTTGGATGTAGAAGTTTATAAACATCGTATTCTTACCGTTGCTGAAATTAATCACTCTCAATCAGTTGCGGATGAATCCCTTTTGCAATCTATCAAAAGTAAAATCAATAAAGACATTCAAGACGAAGAAATTCAGCAGAAAATTTTTGGACTTTTAACTAAATATCATGATGTTTTTTCCACTACGGATGGATCCTTAGGAAAAACAAATGTGATCGAGCATCAAATAAGGTTAAAGGACAAGCAGAAAATTAACTATGTACCCTCGTACAGACTCCCTATGAAATTCCAGAATGAAATAAATGATGAAGTAGGTAAAATGCTAGAAGAAGGAGTTATTAGGAAATCAAACAGCCCTTATAATTTTCCTTTAATAGTTGTACCGAAAAAAGATCGAACATGGCGTATCTGCGTCGACTTCCGTCGTCTAAACGAGGAGACGATCCCTGATCGATTCCCAGTGCCATGTACTGACGATATTTTGTCTTTGTTAGGTCAGAATAAATATTTTACCAGTTTGGACTTACTTAAAGGCTATCACCAGATATCATTAGAAGAAGATAGTATCCCATACACAGCCTTCAGCACAGCCAAGGGACATTATGAGTTTTTACGGATGCCTTTTGGTTTACGTTGTGCTCCTATAACATTTACAAGAATGATTAACATAGTGTTTGGAGACTTGTTAGGGGATATATTGCATGCCTATATGGATGATCTTGTAATCTTTTCCAACACCTTAGAAGAACATCTACGTAAGTTAGAATTAGTACTACAGAGATTAAGACAACATAACTTAAGGGTAAAGATTAGTAAGTGCGAATTTTTCAAAACAGAATTAATATATTTGGGTTTCATGGTGTCAAGCCAAGGTCTTAAAGTAGTCCATGATAAGGTGTCGGCTATACGTAATTTTCCCATACCTACTAATGTCAAGGGAATACAGAAATTTCTGGGTTGTAGTGGATATTACAGGCGTTTTATACGCAACTATTCAATAATAGCCGCTCCTTTAACTGATCTTACGAAGAAGGGCGTAGATTTCATGTGGTCTGAGCATCATCAACAGGCGTTTAATACCTTGAAAGATGAACTGTGTAGTTCTCCTATCTTAAAATTTCCTGACTTTGGTAAGGAATTCTTCATTGCAACAGACGCCTCAGACTTAGGAGTAGGAGGGGTATTGCTTCAGCAATATGATAAACAATTTTTCCCGATAGCTTTTTATTCTCGAAAATTGAGAACTTCCGAAAGTAAGTATGCAGTAATAGACAAGGAAGGGCTAGCTATTGTTAATTCACTAGTGCATTTTAAGTTCATAATTTACGGTTATCCCGTTAAGGTTCTTACTGACCATAAACCACTAACCGAGTTCTTTAAAGGTTTCAACCACAGCCCTAAACGAACTCTGTGGCATTTAATCATTCAAGATTTTGGCGCAAGAATCGGGTATTTACCTGGGAAAGCAAATATCATTGCGGATGCATTATCACGCAACCCCGTGTCATCTTGTACGGAGCCTTTAGCTGAATTAATAGATATATCAACATCCATGCCTATTGTTAAAACGATATCTGAACAAGAAGATTTAGGCTGGAGCGCTGAATTATTACAGACTGAGCAAAGAAAAGATCAGAAAATAGAAACAATTATAAATGCTTTGAAAGGCAATCATAAGGAAAAGGGATATATAAAGTATAAGCAGCAGAATTATATAATCAAAGATAATATTCTGTGTAGGACTGTGACAAGGAAAATCCGCAATACACCACATGTATCTAACGACCAGGTAGTAGTACCAATCTCACTTATTTCCACTGTCCTGAATTGGTTGCATTCAAATCCATTACATAGACACCCAGGGTTCTCATTAATGTCACAGAAAGCCAAATCATTGTTTTATTGGCATACGATGCTTACAGATATAAAAAGACACATAGCTAATTGTCGCACATGTCAGGAAAACAAAGGGCATACGAAAACATCTGTCAGCCTAGGGGCTTATCCCGTGCCCAATCAACCCTTTGAAAGAATATATTTAGATTTGTTAACAGGATTTCACGAGTCAGACAGAGGAAATAAGCACCTCTTAGTAATTATAGATACTTTAACTCGATATACAGAACTAATAGCGCTTAAAACTAAAACTGCGATTGAATGCGCTAGGAAGTTTTACGAGTGTTACATTTGTAAACATGGAATTCCACACATGATAATCTCAGACTCGGGTGGTGAATTTAATAATCACTTTTTTACCTCATTGTGTGAATTCCTTAGCATAAAGAAAATAAATACCATGATATATCACCCAGAGTCGAATGGGCTAGTGGAAAGGGCAAATAGAAAAGTTTTAAATATATTAAGAGTAACACTAGGGGGATCAGACCCCAACTGGGATATTGCAATACCGGCGGTACTGAGTACTCTGAATCATTCATATCATATATCAATTGAAATGTCACCGCATGAAGCATTGTATGGTACCCCAGTTAGAACGCCTTTCCATGTATTAACGCCTACAACTAATCTATCAAATCCTTTAAAAGAATGTATAAATGCAAGCAAAAGTCGTAAGGTATCCTTCGAAAGAATTTAGAAGAATCACAAATCATAATGAAAAGGAATCATGATAAAATAGCGAAGCCAACTAAAACATATACCGTGGGTGATAACGTGTATATACAGATAAATGTGCGTAAAGGACTCAATTATAAACTAACACCTAAGTTTGAAGGCCCATTTAACATTTTGGAAACATTAACGGCCAATAGGTTTAGAGTTCAAAACGTATCCCAACCCACGGATGAGAGAATAGTACCATTGGCTCACATAAGAAATTATAAAAAAAAAAAAAAAAAAAGAGGGAAAGAAGTGAGGGAAAAAATTTTTATTTGTGTGATTAAAAGTTTTCTTCTTAATACAGGAGTAATTACATATATTTTTCTCGTTACAGGTTTCCAAGATGAGTTTTTTGTTGTTGGGAGTGATATTGTTCGCTCAGACATTTTTCTCGTGTGGGATGAGCTCTATAACTAAAAGTATAGATTTTAAATATGGCACTATAGTTGAAAGACAAGAAGACATTTTTATTACATCGAGCAACGTAGTTGTAGAAGTGAATATGCAAGCAATTTTTCTTCCAGAGAATGATGTCACTAGCTTAAAAACTGCCATTTCAAGGTTTTCTGTCTCATTAGATGAGTTGCATAGAAGACATTTTCATTTGAATACAGAGAGTTCGCTTGGATCGACATTAAAAGTTGCAGAGATGCTATCTGATGACTTGCAAAATAAGACTTACGAGACAGAAAGAAAGACGAAATCCGTTTATTTATGCTGCATTAAACATCTTTGGGTCTATTGCAAGTTTAGGTTTAGGAATTTCCAACCGTCTTAAGATTAGTAATCAAAATAAAAAAATTGAGTTCTTGACTCATGAAGATGAATTGATTATGTCAGAACTAAGGAATCAGTTAGCTTCGATCAATCAAATTATGGATTTAGTAAATGAACATTCAAATAATATCATTCAGATTATGGAAGTACAGGATTTGTTGCCAACGTTAACGTATTATGATTCAAAGATAGATCACATACATAACAGAATTGCACATTTCATTGAGAAATCCAAGGATTATGTAGAAGCTATCACGTTAGCAACTAAAGGTGTACTGTCGCCCCATTTGTTGCCTATAAATTACTTAAAGTTAGTTCTGGAGAACGGAAGGGATAAACTAGGCTATGTTCCTTTGTTAGGCGAACGTAGGTTAGAATTTTATTACAGCCTAATTACAGTAGGCGTTGAAAATAACAAGATTAGGATTACGATTCCCTTTGATTCTTCTGATGCCTGGCAATCTTACAGGATATCACCATTTCCGACTTTCATGACGAATCACTCAAATCCAGTAATATCCAGTTTGACAGGAAACGTATTGATTTCCCCAGACAAGGAAACATATACGGTCATTAAAGACTTAAATCAATTAACTCACTGTTCAGATGCAATGGATAGAAAAATATGTACCGCTGACTCATTTGAATTCCATAAAAACTTAATGGATTCATGCGAGTTAGGTATAGTGCTAGACGGTGCTCTCTCCCATACAAGTGAAAATTGTCTGGATAAGCTTTATCCCTTTGACAATAATGAGTTCAATTGCAGACTGAACAATGGCTCGTGGATACGATACGACAAGGACGGCTTCAATATATCATGCCCAGACGTATACACGTCTTTTGCACACATCTTTGTTGCAGCAGATGGTTGTATCGGGACTTCCCCTAATTCCATGGTGACCGGGCTAAGGCCAATCATCAGAGAACGAGCCTACTTCGCGAACTTCACGTGGACGTCTACAATGCCAGCACTACCTCTCCCATACAACAAACAGGTTGCCAAGCGGTTGATGAAATTGACCGAGATGGACCACCTGTCACTGACTTATAAGGAATTTCTTCACCCCATACTACTAGCGGGATTAAGTGTAACGGTGATGATATTTATCGCTGTGAACATCCTTGTTTGGCGTAGGTTACATAACAGTTGGAAGCTAAAACAGAACGTTTCGCCATGTCCAGACAAAACTCCTTATTTAATTAAGTTTAAAGCCGTTTGAAGTGGCCACCTCATTCGCTAAAGGAGTAAAATGCTCTGGAAATTGTGTGTACGAAAAGCAGTTAGTACGCTAGTAATATGTGATTGAAGAAATTATTGAACATTGTATTGTTAAAAATACATTTAAAAAACATTTAAAAAAAATATATAAATCATTTTTTCTCTCAGCATCTAATAAAATATATAAGCCGGAATGTTAAAAGAAAAGAGAAAAAAAATAAATATAACAGAATCTATGGGCATCTAATAAAATATATCAGCCCTATATATAAATATAAATATATATATATATATATATATATATATATATATATATATATATATATATATATATATATATATATATATATATATATTTATATAT
>NC_090735.1:27251389-27278889 GCF_036898095.1 Palaemon carinicauda
TTCGAATTTATCGGAGTTAAATACCATCCTATTTATCTCCGCCCATTCATATATTTTGTTTATATCTCTTTGTAGTGAGTTCCTATCTTCATCACAAGTAATTTATCTACTTATTCTTGTGTCATCGGCGAAACTTCTCACTACATAGTTTTCAACATCACAGTCTATGTCTGAGATCATAATAACAAACAGCAGAGAGAGAGAGAGAGAGAGAGAGAGAGAGAGAGAGAGAGAGAGAGAGAGAGACGTGTGTATATAAGTTGTACGCATGTGAATTATGTGTGTTACGCTTTCAACAAACATCTCAATATTGATAAATCCATCAAAGAATTCGTTGGAGACGAACAAAAGAAAATCCATAGCCAAGACGTATGAGACTCGTTCGCCAGATGTCAATATTTTTCCCACTCTTTGAGCTCCTCAGCTGAAAATTTATGATAACGATTTGACAAAGGCCAGATAAGACTCTCAGCGTCTTGTGAATCACTCGTGGATGAGCATTCGGAACGGCGGGAATGGCTGGGAACTCGACATCATGCTGTTTCATAGAAACATTGCTAAAGAGCAATAATAATTATTGTCGAAGGAATCCTGGAAGAGTTACAAAATGAAATCTTGTTGTAAGCAATTTTTGCGGGATGGCGATAAGTTTTGTTTACACGTATAAGTAATAAACACTGTATCATGTATTTATATATAATATTATTTATAGAGACTACTGACGCTCCATTTAAAAAAAACAAAATTCGTAAACACCATTCTTTGACATTATTGTTACTCTTCAGCAAGGATTCTATAAAAGAATATAGTATCATGGTATATATATATATATATATATATATATATATATATATATATATATATATATATATATATATATATGTATAATAGCTATTTCATGTTAATAATTAATAGGTCCCCTAAATAAAGGATAAGCGTACATTCTCTTACTATACCTGTGATTACAATAATCAGTTTCACATTAGCGTTTCCATTCTTATGTCCCCTTTGACTTCATAGCCTTTTTAAGCATCATTCATTAATAAGTAAAGGATTTTCATTTAAGTGTTAAAACACATTATCAAAAGTCCCGGAGCAGATCAAAGATTATTGCATCAAAACATTGTTAATTTTTTTTTCTTTTTTTTTTTTGGTACGTCAAAGACATTCCTGGTCCGTTTTCCTGCACTACATTTTGTTAATGCATTAGCAGTCATTACAAAACAGCCTAGGCTATTCACATACGCAAATGAATTTTAAGTCAGTCTATTATTGATAAGGTCAATTTATCTAAAACTTAGTGATATTATTTTATCAATGTAATTGATATTAGGAAATTGTTCGTAAACCAATAGTTACATTATTCGATCTATCTTATATGGTACACTCGACCACTATTTTGTTACTAGTGTCCACTAAGTCTTTATATAGATATGCACACCCAGATTTAACCCTTATCACCCCCTCCCCATTTCCTAACTACACCACGGCAGTATCCCCAATTTGTGGGAGATTGTGGTATCCGAGTGACGGGTACTCCCTCTCACGTGGGTATGACTAGTCCCTCTTCCCACCCCTATCAGAAGGACTGAGAGAGACCCGAGTAGTTATATGCTTGGCGTGACAGGTATTTATATATATATATATATATATATATATATATATATATATATATATATATATATATATATATACAGTATATATATTCATATATATATATATATATATACATATATATATATATATATATATATATATATATATATATATATGAATATATATATATATATATATATATATATATATATATATATAAATATATATATATATATATATATATATATATATATATATACATACATATATATACTGTGTATATATATATATATATATATATATATGAATATATATATATATATATATATATATATATATATATATATATATATATATATACATACATATATATACTGTGTATATATATATATATATATATATATATATATATAGTATATATATATATATATATATATATAGTATATATGTATATATATAAATATATATATATATATATATATATATATATATATAGCCAGACACGTTGCTGTTAATTGTATAAGGAAGCCGTTGAATGTATCAATGGCCCCTTAAAATCAGCTCAATGTCTTTCCATAATCTCATAACATGGGGTTTCCATAAAGTAATATGCATTCAAGATAATGACACACGAAATATATGCAATATTGCAAAATAACCTAAAACAGGACTTTATATAGACATCATTTTATTCCCTTTTTTTTGGATTGAGGATTAAACTGTCTTTACCTCGAGAAGTTCATTCATCAAAAAATATTCTGTAAAGTTTTCGAAGGCAATTTGGATGAATGACTAAATCCCCCTCTAAATTAAAGTCTTGATCTTGCAATTCATCTCAGACGGCAAACTTCTACGGCACTTTTGACTCTGGGGGAAATGAGAGACTGTGCCAGACAGGAATTTCAGGCGATTTTGCGAAAGATAGAAATGCAAAGTAGTAAATTAGGTCAAGTGTATGACCAAATGATTGATTATGAAAGTTGGTTTAGTTATTTTATATACATATATATATATATATATATATATATATATATATAATATATATATATATTATATATATATATATATATACATATATATATATATATATATATATATATATATATATATATATATATATATATATATTTATATTTATATATGAATTATGAGTAAACTGATTTTCTAAACAATCATTTACCTCGCCTCGTATCTCATATACTTGATATATATATATATATATATATATATATATATATATATATATATATATATATATATATATATATATATATATATCCCATCCTGACTGGAAATACCTTAACGTGGTGAAAGGGTTTGTGTATGGCCATGATCAACAAAGCCATGGGCACCTGTACAAGGTTGGTTCGCTGTGAGCGAGCAGAAAAAAGTCTCCCACCATCACCAATCCCAGCACTGGCCAGCGCGGTGATGAAAACTGGCCAAACCCCAGACATAAATAAAGACTTGCCTGAGGCCTTTGTCCGAATTTGGACTAGAAACTGCAGCTTTTGTTTTTGTTTTTGTTGATTTATATATATATATATATATATATATATATATATATATATATATATATATATATATATATATATATATATATATATATATATATAAATATATATAATGCACACATACACACACACACACACATATATATATATATATATATATATATATATATATGTATATATATATATATATATATATATATATATATATATATATATATATATATATATACATATATGTATGTACACATATATATACATATATGCGTGTGTGTGTTTGTGTGTGTAATGAAGAAAATAACTTTTACCCCCACCGATATACATACCACAATGAACTCCATTTATTCATATTATCTTAATCCAACCAACTCCACAAGCACTTTACTCTTTAAAGTTCTTCGGCTTTCGTTTATAAGTTTAAACATCCTTTATGTAGTTGGCTTAAGCTTTGGATCTCCCCCATTCATCAGGAGAGAGAGGGAGAGAGAGAGAGAGAGAGAGAGAGAGAGAGAGAGAGAGAGAGAGAGAGAGAGAGAGAGAGAGAGTCATGCACTGCTCTTGATCTTCAACATCAATATAGGAAATATAATGTAATGGACTAATTACACGATATCAAATTATATACTTTTTATTTCTCTCAATCGACAATTGATCATAGAAACAGTTTCAGGTAAGGAAGTGTGCAGTTTATACAGTTCCGTTTAAATGGTGCTACTTGTAGAAGCTGTAAATTAATGTAAATGAATGAGAGGGGTTATTGTTGGCTCAAATAAAATTGTTATTGCCCTTAGGAAAACTGAATAATAACTATTTGTTCATTACTGTGTCCGTTGTTGAAGAATTTCAACATAATCCGGCTGAGCCTCTTTGCATACATTCAAAAGCAATTAATTTTTGTAATGCTAAACTTATCTCTCATTTGACTTGATTACTTGTTTAAAGGTTTAAAGACCGCACATGAATGACAGAGGCGAGGGCCAGTGACATTGCTCTATCAAACAGGACAATGCCCTAGAGAGTGACTAATTATACAAATGATCAGCGCCCAAGCCCCCTCTCCACCCAAGCTAGGACCAAGGAGGGCCAGGCAATGGGTACTGATGACTCAGCAGATAGACTTATAGGCTTCCCCGCAAGGATGGTGAGGATGCAGCGACCAAAGAAACTAACGACTTTGAGCGATACTCAAACCCGAGTCTGGCGATTACCAGTCAGGGACGTTACCACATCAGCCACCACAACCCTGTCACATGAAATATTCCAGTTTAGTTCTTTTGGGCAATCAATAACCTTTCTCTATTTATAAGAGGGTCGTTAAGATAAGTGAAAGATGTAACAATTAACAAATAACCGCTGATTACCGATCATCATCAGGAATATCTCTTAAATTTTATTGCTTCGAAATCCTAATTAAACTTAAACTCAGAAATCGAAGTTGAAACAATTTTTTTTTTTTCCTGAAATTCTTCCTGCTTTAGTTATTGTCATTCGTAGTGTATTGGTAATATTTCTCGAAGCTTCAAATTCAGTGTTCCTTGACGTCATAGGTTCTATTAAATCGAAGTCGTAAATATATAGAAATATGAAAACCTAGGTAAAAAGACTGAACACCATTCGGTTTACATGTGTATTTTGAAAATATCTCTCTCCCTGTGTGTGTGTGTGTGTGTGTGTGCGTGTGTGTGTGTGTGATCGCGCTTCGTGTTATTCATTCTCCTAAGACGATAATTTTGAAAATAATTTTCAACCTAAAGAAGAATCTACTCAATATGATCAAATAAATGAGAATAGTCTAAGATAGAAGGCAGCAGTGTTCTGTTCGCATGCTCAAGTGCAATAAGTTGCTATACAATATACCAAATAGCATTCAAGTTTGTTTTGAATATATGACTACGGACTTTGTGAAGAAACGAAATAGATGGTCCTGAATATGTCGAGGAAAAGGTTTATATAAAATATCTTTAAAATACTTGTATAGTCCAGATTGATGGTGTACCAATAGAGCATATATCTATTAATATATTCCTTGAGCTAGGTATTTATAAGTGACCTTACCGTCTTGTACAGAGGCTGAACAGTTAACTATGATTCGCCCATTATTGAAAAACCAAAAAAGCTTAAAGGGCTTCAAAGGCCGCTCATGAATGGCAGAGGCAAGGGACAGTGACATTACCTTATCGAGCAGGACAATGCCCTAGAGACTGACCATATATACATATGATCAGCGCCCAAGCCGCTCTCCCCCCAAGCTAGGACCAAGGAGGGCCAGGCAATGGCTGCTGATGACTCAGCAGATAGACCTGTAGGCTCCCCCAAACACCCTAGCTGACAAGGATAGCGAGATTGCAGTGACCAAAGAAAGTAACGAATTTGAGCGGGACTCTAACCCTAGGCTGGTGTTCACCAGTCAGGGACCTTACCACATCGGTTAAGTGTTAGTTTGGTACCAAGAGACCATCTATCGTCATTTATATACCTTAATGCAACACGGTTTCATCATGGTTATGTTAAATAGAACTAACGAAAAACATTTAACTGCCTATGATATGAATGAAATTTACGTGAATCTAAATAAACACTGCAGTAAGAATTGAACGCTGAATTGAAGGAAAGGAATGCAATTCTGACATATTGGGCCCAAGCAACTCAAGTTTATTTTCCATAAATATTTCTCAGCCTTTTATTTAAGGATAACATTTAGTCCCCTTGACAGACATGTGTCGAACACTTAGCAGGGTTACTTGACACTTACATCACAAGAATGATAAAGTTAACCGTCTTTTATTTATAATACAGTAGGGAGAGGGTTGTACTTAGATCAGTCAATCGAAGAATTACAATCATGCAATCGACAAATGAAACTCTAAAATTCGGAAATAGCTTTTTTTATATATGTCAATACTGCATGCAATACCAGTTGCTACATGTATGGTGGAATATAATGGTCTTTCTATTCGTGCTTCTCTATTGCATTATATCACATATATTTATAACACATCATTTATCAATATCTATGTAATTTGCCCTACAATCTAGGTGACCTCCAAATTTTCAATCTGAGGTAATTCCACATCATGAATCAGTAATATTTCATGATAGAAAAAAAAAATCCTGCCAAGCTAGAGTATCGTAAATAATTAGTGCTCCGGAAATATGTTACGATTAAATCAATTATTTTAGGAAAATAAAGGACCACTATACATGTCTACACTACATTATATATCAGTAAAAAAATAAGTAAAGAAGTGAATACATACATACATACATATATTCATACATACATACATACATACATAACAAGGAAAAATAATATAGAATAAGGTTAAAGTCTACTAGAAATTGCAGAAATAACAGTTCAGTTTCTACTCTACTTAATTTTGTCTTAAAGGAAGTGACAGATATTTTCTTTTACGCTTTTTCCTTAAAAAGAGAAAACTGTTTGTAATACTCATTATTATAAAAAGCTATAATAATTTTTAACTTAATAAATTAATAACCCTTTTTCCTTATACATTTAGAAATATTTGTAATACACATTAGTATAAAACATCTCTAATCATTTTTATCTTGATTAATAACCAAGTTTCCTTATAAAGGCAGTACCATATTTGCAATACTTATTTTGCACTATCACGCACCTTCACAACCCGGCAAGCAATAACATCTTTTCCACCTTGCCAAAATCGACCGTGAGTTCCTAAAAAATAGTATTGACGTGATCACTGACATTTCTCACCAAAAAAACTCTTTAATGATGCATATCTCCCGGTAACGGTGACGTCATCACAGTAAATGAAGAGCCAATCGAATTCTCATTAATTTGACGTGACCTACTTTCATTTATCTTTAACGTTTGTAACTATTATAGCTTTGCCTAATATATATATATATATATATATATATATATATATATATATATATATATATATATATATATATATATATATATATATATATATACATATATATATATATATATATATATATATATATATATATATATATATACTGTATATATATCTATATATATAAATATATATACATATATATAGATATATATATATATATTTCTATATGTATATAAATATATATATATATATATATATATATATATATATATATATATATATATATACATATATGAATAAACATATATATATATATATATATATATATATATATAAATATATATTATACATGCACACACACACACATATATATATATATATATATATATATATATATATATATATATATATATATATGTGTGTGTGTGTGTGTGTGTGTGCGTGTGTGCGTGTGTGTGTGTGTGAATTTACTCATTTGTATAAAACTTGATTAAATATATTGCAATACAAGTATATTTATATATATATATATAGATATATATATATATATATATATATATATATATATATATACATATACATATATATATACATATATATATATATATATATATATATATATATATATATATATATATATACAGTATATACTGTAATGTAATATAAATAAATGAATACATACATATATATATATATATATATATATATATATATATATATATATATATGTATATACTGTATATATAAATATATATATATATATATATATATATATATATATATATATATATATATATATATATATATATATATATATATACTTATGATCACCATTACATATCGACACAAATCCTTGAGGGATAAAAGGGTCAAAGAGAGAGAGATTAGGACCAGGCACATTTGAGGCTGCTATTGGCTTAGAAGTAGTGACTGTGTGTTTGGTGTTAGAACTTTTGGACACTTTACACCCAGGATGACGACACTCTTGGATCATATGCCCGGGTTTCTTACAATAATTACAGGTTACTGGCTGGGGAGCAGGACGTGAACTGTTGCCTCCTAAACCTCGCCACACTCCTGCAAGGTGTTCACCAGATGACACTGGGGATCTGCCTACGAGCTTCACTCCCCCACGTGTCTATCATCAATGCCTGAGCATCCACTAACTCTGCTACTCAGATCAGCTCCTTCTCACCCCTTTCCTCCACATATCTCACCAAGTGGAAGGGAAGCTTATTCTTCCACTCCTCCAAGACAACAGCATTAACCAGTTCTGAAAAGGTTGTTACATTAATAGCCTCAAGCCACTTTTTACACTGTCTTAATTTACCAGTGGCAAATTCAACATAAGTTTGGGTATGAGACTTGGTTAAGGATCTGAATTTCAGTCGGTAGCCATCAGGAGTAAAAGCATAGGCATACAAGACCTGTTTCTTAACAAAATCATAATCCTCGGGCCTATCTAAACTGTTATATACCCGAAGAGTCTTTCCTGTTAATTTTGGGGTTAGGATGGTAAGCCATTCATCCTTTGGCCATTCTTGTTTGTTAGCAATAATCTGGAAAGTTTTAAAGTACCCATCAACATCATCTTCAGAAAAGCCAGGAAGGAGGGAGGACATGTTACCTACATTTAGTTTTAACTGTTTTTCCTGTATTTCTAGTACCTTTTCTTTGCTTTTTTCTGTTATGTCCACCTCTTTAGATTTTAACTCTAACTCTCTTTCTAGCTTCTCCCTTTCTAATGCAAGCCTTTCTCTTTCTAGTTTGAATCGTTCTCTTTGAGTTTCGATTTCTCTTTTGTTTTCTACTTCTAATCTGAGTTTTTCTCTTTCTTTTTCGCTTTCTAACAGTTCTCTTTGCATTTGTAATTGATACTTTAATTTCAATTTCTCCAGTTCTAAGGGATTGACTTCAGTAAATCACTGATAAGGCCTAGCAGGTGACAGAACGGGAGGCGAGCGGTAACCCACTGCTTCAGCCTGAGCGTCAGGTAACACCGAACTCACCGGGGTTAATGTATCTATGGCGACTGCTGCCAGTACCCCTGGGCTGACTAACTCTTCAACCACCATATTCTTAATCATTGTCTTATTTAGCTTATAGTGAATTTCAATGCCATAATGATGGGCTATTTGCTTCCAATCGTCTTTTCTGAGAGGTCCTTCTAACTTATCCGAAGATGGATTAGCAACAAAGTCATCTAGGTTAAACGACATGGTTAATTATTAATAGTAAACAACAAAAAGAATACAGGGAAAAGAATCAAAGGAAATTATTGAACTAGCCGTAACTAGCACTCGATAGACAAGGACGGCCGGGTCGTAAAACAGAAACAGCCCTTCGATAACTAGACAGACCCTCATTAATGTCTCGTTATACCCTTAGTCCTATGCCTAAGATTATTGTTCGAGTGAGACTGAGACAAACACAAGTTTGTAGAAACGATACTTGAAAAAGATACTTGATAAGGATTCATAGATGGAGTGTTCGCGTCTGAGTCACCGACAATCACATACCGCGTAAAGCTACTTGAATAAGATTTTTAATGATACTGGAGAAACTAGAGAGGCTTGGGAAAAAAAATGGACACTCCGATACTTGGAACGATAAATGATACTTGATATAAAGATACACACACAATAATGATCCATACACACGGAATGGAGGAGCGAAAGTAAGCACTTATTAGCTAACCCTAACGCTGATAAAGTTTACTAGTGAGGGCTGTGAATATTTAAAACTGAGTAGACTCTATGACTGGTACTTACTGCACTTGAGCTAACATGTGTGGTGTGGCAGTACAAAGTTCAGTACCAAAAGAGTTTTACCGTAAGAATTTAAACTACACATACCAACATTCGTCTTGGTTTACAATAAAAAAAAAAACTTCACTTATCAGATAAAAGAAACACATTAAAGCACTGAACAAAATCAAAGCACTGTCACTGTAAAAGAAAGTGATTAATGATTAACAGGACACAAGGGAGTAACAAATAACTGACAACAATCACCAACTTAGCAATTACATTCGGGCAAGCTAGGAACCTGGCAGGGTCGCCACTTGTCACAACTTGGGTGTTAGAATGTGAAATAAACAAATTAAATATAATTGCATACCGAATACCCAAGGTATAACAAAATTTAAAGTGAAGATAAGCAAGGGAAACGCATGTAACTGTGGTATTCTGGGAATGGGAAGTTGAAATAATATTTCAGTAACATAACATTAATTTAATTCAGTGCACAGTAAACATATGCATATAAAGTAAACATAATACAAACAAAATAATACACACAAATATAAAGATAATATAACTGTCCTAACACTGGACAAGACACTGGTGAGATAAGGGGATTATGAGGTACAGGTTACAAAATACTTAGCCGAAAAAGCCGACCAGCAGAGAAGTTCACAATAAACAGACAGGCGTAAGACGATACACAATATGGGTGAGGGAGGCAGACTTGTAGCAGTAATGAGATGCCAGTGACTCCTGACCCAGCTCAGACCCTGTATATATATAGGCCAGAAGCAGTCACGGTGTATCCTAATTGGCTTACATTGAGGTGGGAGCAGGCAGTCCCACTTGCGACTGCTAATTAGAAGACGTGAAAAGTGCTCAAGTAATTAAAAAACACCCCGCTTGCTGTACAGGGAAGGTCGGCGGGGGGAAGGAGGATGGTGGCCGTGACAATATATATATATATATATATATATATATATATATATATATATATATATATATATATATATATATATATATATATATATATATATATTATTATTATATATATATATATATATATATATATATATATATATATATATATATCACCATCATCATAATTGGCCATTATTAGTCCACATGTTCTTCCAATTGCGTCTGTTTACGGTCTTACTGTGATAGTCTACACCGGCAAACTTTCTTAGTTCGTCAATCCATTGTTTTCTCTTCATTCCCTTGTTCCTATTGCAATCGCGAGGGACCCATTCTGTTATACTTAATGCCCATCTATTGTCTGTCTGTTATTTTCATTATATGTCATGCACATGTCCCTTTCTTTTTCTTGCATGTTGTTATAATATCCTTTACTTTAGTTTGCTCTCGTATCCATGTTGCTCTATTTCAGTCTCTCAGTGCTATTCCCAATATCATTCTTTCCATAGCTCTCCGAGTTGTAACTGGCTTATGTTTTAAGGTTTTAGTAATGCTTCAAGTTTCTGATGCATAATTTATAAATATATATATATATATATATATATATATATATATATATATATATATATATATATATATATGCATGCAGATATAGATGTATCTACATAAGTGTGTGTGTG
This sequence comes from Palaemon carinicauda, assembly GCF_036898095.1. NCBI lineage: Eukaryota > Metazoa > Arthropoda > Malacostraca > Decapoda > Palaemonidae > Palaemon > Palaemon carinicauda. The sequence continues at coordinate 27,262,687 of NC_090735.1, forward strand.
TCTTTGGGTGCATGCATGTGTGTGGGAGTACACACACACACATATACATATATATATATATATATATATATATATATATATATATATATATATATATATATGCAGATATAGATGTATCTACATAAGTGTGTGTGTGTCTTTGGGTGCATGCATGTGTGTGGGAGTAGACACACACACATATACATATATATCTATCTATATATATATATATATATATATATATATATATATATATATATATAACCAACACACACACATATATATATATATATATATATATATATATATATATATATATATATATATATTACAACCAAGCATATTATTCACCAATGTTATGTATCCTAATTCCTTTAAATTAGTCTTGTACACACATTATCAAACCAAGTTTTGCCTTCAAGCATACTCGGAAACAAAGGAAACGCAGAGAATGAAACTGATTTGAGATACATGGAAGCTACAGTCATTAAAACAAGAGTGAAATACCTTCCTTCTAATTCATGTTACATGGAACGTCCGTGGAGGATATAGGTAACAGACGATAGGCCGCCCAGTGGCGCCCCATTTGCATTGTAATTTCCTGAGCGGGATTTGTTTGGCAGCCACAGGTTTTTCCAGTGCCAGGCACCTGGCCCCTCCCCCCAAATTTTTTTTTAACATTTGGTCTTTTTCACTCCATGTTACTACCAGGCTGTAATATAATGATTCGGTATATTCATTTTGCTTTATATATTCAGGACCCAGGGTCTCTCTCTCTCTCTCTCTCTCTCTCTCTCTCTCTCTCTCTCTCTCTCTCTCTCTCTCTCTCTCTCTCTCTCTCTCTCTTTATTCAGATAGATGAAATAATAAACAAATAATAAATAGATCAATAAATAGGGTAAATTAAAATACAGGTAATTCTTCCAAATTACCTGGTTTTTGAAGCTCTGTTCCGTTTACCTTGCAAAATATTTTAGGGATTTAAGGCATATTTTAATTGCCTAATGTTTATTTTATCATAAATATTAGTAAGTAAAACGTACAATATATATCTAATACTCAAGATCAAGCTTCAAAATCAGAAAAAAATTTTCTTTTCAAAATCTATCCTTTTCTACAATACTATAGGAGTTATTTTAGAACGAAGGAGTGTGTAATATGATGAATTGTTTCACGTTCAAAAATAATAACATTAATAATAATAATAATAATAATAATAATAATAATAATAATAATAATAATAATAATAATAATAATAATAATAATAATAATAATAATAATAATAATAATAATGATAATAATAATAATAATAATAATCAAAATGTTCCTTTTCAAAATCTATAATTTTCTAAAATACTATAGGAGTCATTATAGAATGAAGGACTATGGTGTATGACTTGCTTCACGTTCGAAAATGATAATAATAATAATAATAATAATAATAATAATAATAATAATAATAATAATAATAATAATAATAATAATAAAACGCAATATCTCTCTAATACCCTCCTAAGTTTTCACCCATGAGAAATCACTGGAATAAAGGTTCCATTGTAAAGAATACGTCCTTTCAGATAACATGAAGAAAACGAGTGACAACAACCCCTTCTCTCAATTGGAGTCAGTCTCAAATATTGCTTCATCCACATAAGGAAGACTTTCAGTCTATTGTTGTGGCTTCTCTCTTTTATCTTTCCCCTCGAGTGGGTCACCAGCAATGATCTCTCAGACAGTATCCTGACATTTTAGATTCGGACTGGCCTTCTCTGGAAATTTCTTTCTTTCATTTAAGGCGTCCAGAAAACTTCCAGTCTGTCTGGTAAAGATTCTGGTGGAATCGTCTGGTGGGGGAGCCTTGGTAATGTTAAATACAGTATGTAGTGAAATATAAACATTTCATAAATACGATACTACTTTACTAAGGAGGATTCTATGAGACCCTTTTAAATAATATATTCAGTGATACCATTTCTGTTAATCGATTTTAATATTTTTATTTTAAAATACGAAAAAAAAAAGATAAATAATGAAATCTAATTGTCAGGGCTCTCAATAAGATGGTTTTGCACTTACATATTTTTGTACTTTTAATATATAAGATAAATAGAAGAAAGACAGAGATAATGAGAACGGAATATGCAACTGGAGATGAAATAACATTGGAAGGAGAAAGTATTAATAAGGTAAAATCATTTAAATATTTAGTTAATGAGTTAGAATCGTTTAAATATATAGGAACTAGGTTCTCTAAAACAGGGTCTTTAGAATTGGAGTTTAATGAAAGATTGAAAAGGCAAATCAGACAATGGCATGGTTGAATAAAATTTGGAAATCAAATCGCCTGAAATTACATATAAAAATCAGACTATATATCAGTTTGATGAGATCGGTGTTACTGTATGATCATGAGTTGTGTTATAACAATGGAACAATATCCAACAGATTTTGTAGCTTTGAGAACAAAGCCCTCAGAAGGATATTGGTAGTTAAATGGCAGGACAGGATTAGAAATGAAACTATAAGAAATATCACTCGAGTGCCATATGTGGATGACATCATGGTGAATGGCAAATGGAGATGATTTGGGAATGCTTTTCGCTCTCCCCAAGAGAGATTAGTTCACCAAACTTTAAGCTGGGCTCCACAAGGCACTAGAATGGTTGGAAGTCCCAGGCTAACATGGCTCAGGACTATGATGCGTGAAGTAGGAGATGAATTAAAAGCTCAAGAGGCCATTTGCTTCAATAGGCATAGATGATGAAAATGATGATGAATTAATAAGAACGAAATTAATGGTAATCAGGTCTTGGGTGGTGCCATAGCCTCTGTACCATGGTCTTCCACTCTCTTGGGTTAGAGTTCTCTTGCTTGAGGGTACACTCAGGCACACTATTCTATCTAATTTTTCTTCCTCTTGTTTTGTTAAAGTATTTATAGTTTATATAGGAGATATTTATTTTAATGTTGTTGCTGTGTTTGAAATATTTAATTTTTCCTTGTTTCCTATCCTCACTGGGCTATTTTCCTTGTTGGGGCCCCTGGGCTTGTAGCATCTTGCTTTTCCAACCACGGTTGTAGCTTTGCAACAAATAATAAAAATAATAATAATAATAATAATAATAATAATAATAATAATAATAATAATAATAATAATAATAAAATGACATAGGGATCGATAATAATGATTCTGTAAAGACTTAGGTATTGAGTGAAGTTACTGATTACACTAAAATTTATGTATAGCCTACATTCATGAAAATATAGCATGAAAAATTATATCTTAATCATACATTCCACATAATTATTTAGATGATAATTTATAATCGAATTAGCATTTATATGGGTTTTAATATCTTTATATTGAAACCCCCTAATCTAGTTTCATAAATACCTTTCATGTACTCCAATAGCTCTTTCAAAATATAAAAATAATCTGTATGCCTTGGAATATTTTTACGAACTCATAAATAGCTTATTTTAACATATCATAAAAAACTATTAAGGGTATAGGATGGCTGTATTGAACCTGGGAAAACAAGAAGAATACAAAAAATCCATGGAGGGCTGATAAGTAATACTACAATATTGATATTTTTCATAATACTTTTCTATTTAGGAACAAAAAAGGAAAACTAAAGGTTCATTGAATAATCTCAATTTAAGACCCATATCACTAATCAAACTTTTACTCGTTCAAGATTAATATTCTATAAGATATAAAAAAAAACCTCATGACTTGGTTAAAAGCTTGAATGGGATGAAGATGTAATATATTCAATTATGTATATATATACTGTATATATATACAGTATATATATATATATATATATATATATATATATATATATATATATATATAAATATATATATATATATATTTATATGTATATATACAGTATATATATATATATATATATATATATATATATATATATATATATATATTTATATGTATATATACAGTATATATATATATATATATATATATATATATATATATATATATATATATATATATATATATATATATATATATATATATATATATATATATATATATATATATATATATATATATATATATATATATATATATATATATATACTATGTATATATATATGCATATATACATTTAAACATTTAATAAAATATAGATATGTTTAAATACATTATATGTATTATGTATAAAGACATACTGTATATGTATGCGTGCATATATATACTGTATATATACTGTATATATATACATATATATATATATATATATATATATATATATATATATATATATAAATATATATATATATATATATATATATATATATATATATATATATATATATATTTATATACATATATAAAATAAATATATATAAATTTATGTATATATATATATATATATATATATATATATATATATATATATATATACTGTATATATATATATATATATATATATATATATATATATATATATATATATATATACATATATATATATATATTTATATATATAAATATATATATATATATATATATATATATATATATATATATATATATATATATATATATATATATATATATATATATTAGTGTGCTACTGTTATTAACACACATTGAGTATGTGTTGTTTGAGATGTTGAGTCTTGAAATAAAGTTCATCATTGTAACTTTAAAATGGTTTATTCTCTAAAAACAACAGTGTTAAACATCTCCATCACAGGAGTGTAGCGGGTTTGGTCGGATGACCAATTCAGGTGAAGTATAGATATGAACTGCCTAAATTATCGATATCACAGATATCGTATGTTTAGTTGTCTCCGCATTTAAACACAATATGTAAACTTTACATTCGTCTCGGAAGACACCTGCATCCGGTGACGACACAATCTTTCACACGGTATGCATTTGTGTTGATGCTTCAGAAAAATGTTACATTGCCGAGGGATGCAAAACACATCCTGTTATGATTTTATCTGACTACAGCAAATCTCACGCTAGCATCTTCATCCACAATGACATATTACGTCATGTGTTTTAAACATGTAATAACTAACTATTTCATTTATTACATTAGCTCGGCCAGCTATCTCAATTTTTTCTAAAAATTTAACAACACGCCAAAATATGTTTACTAGGTGTGACTGGATATATGTATCATTCTTTGTTTAACTTTAGCCATAAGCAAATGAGGACGAACGTCCAAATAGGCACATCAAAAAAAAAAAAAATAATAACAATAACGCATATGAAAAGATATAACCAAAGCAAAAAAAAAATGCATGATAAATACAGATCACATATATGGTACATTGCTAGCAAATGATTATATGGTACCCCCCCCCAAAATATTGATATACACATGATTCGGTAACTTGTTAAAGAATAATTGTTACCTTTGTCAGAAACATAGATTAACACAATACGGTAACTAATAAAAATATTTGTTACCTTGGTAAAGATTCAATTTTAGTGCACAATCACGAATTCCTGGGACGTACACGTACCACGGTTTCGTATATGTATATATATATATATATATATATATATATATATATATATATATATATATATATATATATATATATATATATATATATATATATATATATATATATATATATATATATATATATATATATATATATATATATATATATATATATATATATATATATATATATATATATATATATAAGGCTGATATATTTTATTAGATGCCCATAGATTCTGTTATTTTTAATTTTTTTTCTCTTTTCTTTTAACATGCCGAGAGAAAAAATTATTTATTTTTTAAATGGTTTTTAAATGTATTTTTAACAATGCAATGTTCAATAATTTCTTCAATTACATATTACTAGCGTACTAACTGATTTTCGTACATACACTATTTCCAGAGCATTTTACTCCTTTAGCGAATGAGGTGGCCACTTCAAACAGCTTTAAACTGAATTAAATAAGGAGTTTTATCTGGACATGGCAAAACATTCTGTTTTAGCTGCCAACTGTTCCGTAACCTACGCCAAACAATGATGTTTCACGGCGATAAATATCATCACCGTCACACTTAATCCTGCTAGTAGTATGGGGTGAAGAAATTCCTTATAAGTCGGTGACAGGTGGTCCATCTCGGTCAATTTCATCAACCGCTTGGCTACCTGTTTGTTGTATGGGAGAGGTAGTGCTGGCATTGTAGACGTCCACGTGAAGTTCGCGAAGTAGGCTCGTTCTCTGATGATAGTCCTTACCCCGGTCACCATGGAATTAGGGGAAGTCCCGATACAACCATCTGCTGCAACAAAGATGTTTGCAAAGGACGTGGATCCGTCCGGGCATGATACATTGAAGCCGTCCTTGTCGTATCGTATCCACGAGTCATTGTTCAGTCTGCAATTGAACTCATTATTGTCAAAGGGATAAAGCTTATCCAGACAATTTTCACTTGTATGGGAGAGAGCACCGTCTAGCACTATACCTAACTCGCATGAATCCATTAAGTTTTTATGGAATTCAAATGAGTCAGCTGTACATATTTTTCTATCCATTGCGTCTGAACAGTGAGTTAATTGATTTAAGTCTTTAATGACCGTATATGTTTCCTTGTCTGGGGAAATCAATACGTGTCCTGTCAAACTGGATATTACTGGATTTGAGTGATTCGTCATGAAAGTCGGAAATGGTGATATCCTGTAAGATTGCCAGGCATCAGAAGAATCAAAGGGAATTGTAATCCTAATCTTGTTATTTTCAACGCTTACTGTAATTAGGCTGTAATAAAATTCTATCCTACGTTCGCCTAACAAAGGAACATAGCCTAGTTTATCCCTTCCGTTCTCCAGAACTAACTTTAAGTAATTTATAGGCAACAAATGGGGTGACAGTACACCTTTAGTTGCTAACGTGATAGCTTCTACATAATCCTTGGATTTCTCAATGAAATATGCAATTCTGTTATGTATGTGATCTATCTTTCAATCATAATACGTTAACGTTGCCAACAAATCTTGTGCTTCCATAATCTGACTGATATTACTTGAATGTTCATTTACTAAATCCATAATTTGATTGATTGAAGCTAACTGATTCCTTAGTTCTGACATGATCAATTCATCTTCATGAGTCAAGAACTCAATTTTCTTATTTTGATTACTAATCTTAAGATGATTGGAAATTCCCAAACCTAAACTTGTAATAGACCCAAAGATGTTTAATGCAGCAAAAATAAACGGATTTCGTCTTTCTTTATGTTCGTGTCCTACAGTCCACATCAAAAGGTCACAGGCCAAAGATTCTGTCTCGTAAGTCTTATTTTGCAAGTCATCAGATAGCATCTCTGCAACTTTTAGTGCCGATCCAAGCGAACTCTATGTAGTCAAATGAAAATGTCTTCTATGCAACTCATCTAATGAGACAGAAAACCTTGAAATGGCGGTTTTTAAGCTAGTGACATCATTCTCTGGAAGAAAAATTGCTTGCATATTCACTTCTACAACTACGTTGCTCAATGTAATAAAAACGTCTTCTTGTCTTTCAACTATAGTGCCATATTTAAAATCTATACTTTTAGTTTTAGAGCTCATCCCACACGAGAAAAATGTCTGAGCGAACAATATCACTCCCAACAACAAAAAATTCATCTTGGAAACCTGTAATGAGAAAAATATATGTAATTACTCCTGTATTAAGAAGAAAACTTTTAATCACACAAATAAAAAATTTTCCCTCACTTCTTTCCCTCTCTTTTTTTATTTTTTTTTTTTTTAATTTCTTATGTGAGCCAATGGTACTATTCTCTCATCCGTGGGTTGGGATACGTTTTGAACTCTAAACCTATTGGCCGTTAATGTTTCCAAAATGTTAAATGGGCCTTCAAACTTAGGTGTTAGTTTATAATTGAGTCCTTTACGCACATTTATCTGTATATATACGTTATCACCCACGGTATATGTTTTAGTTGGCTTCGCTATTTTTATCATGATTCCTTTTCATTATGATTTGTGATTCTTCTAAATTCTTTCGAAAGATATCATATCGACTTTTGCTTGCATTTATACATTCTTTTAAAGGATTTGATAGATTAGTTGTAGGCGTTAATACAATGAAAGGTGTTCTAACTGGGGTACCATAAAATGCTTCATGCGATGACATTTTAATTGATATATGATATGAATGATTCAGAGTACTCAGTGCCGCAGGTATTGCAATATCCCAGTTGGGGTCTGATCCCCCTAGTGTTACTCTTAATATATTTAAAACTTTTCTATTTGCTCTTTCCACTAGCCCATTCGACTCTGGGTGATATATCATGGTATTTTTTTTCTTTATGCTAAGGAATTCACACAATGAGGTAAAAAAGTGATTATTAAATTCACCACTCGAGTCTGAGATTATCATGTGTGGAATTCCATGTTTACAAATGTAACACTCGTAAAACTTCCTAGCGCATTCAATCGCAGTTTTAGTTTTAAGCGCTATTAGTTCTGTATATCGAGTTAAAGTATCTATAATTACTAAGAGGTGCTTATTTCCTCTGTCTGACTCGTGAAATCCTGTTAACAAATCTAAATATATTCTTTCAAAGGGTTGATTGGGCACGGGATAAGCCCCTAGGCTGACAGATGTTTTCGTATGCCCTTTGTTTTCCTGACATGTGCGACAATTAGCTATGTGTCTTTTTATATCTGTGAGCATTGTATGCCAATAAAACAATGATTTGGCTTTCTGTGACATTAATGAGAACCCTGGGTGTCCATGTAATGGATTTGCATGCAACCAATTCAGGACCGTGGAAATAAGTGAGATTGGTACTACTACCTGGTCGTTAGTTACATGTGGTGTATTGCGGGTTTTCCTTGTCACAGTCCTACACAGAATATTATCTTTGATTATATAATTCTGCTGCTTATACTTTATATATCCCTTTTCCTTATGATTGCCTTTCAAAGCATTTATAAGTGTTTCTATTTTCTGATCTTTTCTTTGCTCAGTCTGTAATAATTCAGCGCTCCAGCCTAAATCTTCTTGTTCAGATATCGTTTTAACAATAGGCATGGATGTTGATATGTCTATTAATTCAGCTAAAGGCTCCGTACAAGATGACACGGGGTTGCGTGATAATGCATCCGCAATGATATTTGCTTTCCCAGGTAAATACCCGATTCTTGCGCCAAAATCTTGAATGATCAAATGCCACCGAGTTCGTTTAGGGCTGTGGTTGAAGCCTTTAAAGAACTCGGTTAGTGGTTTAAGGTCAGTAAGAACCTTAACTGGATAACCGTAAATTATGAACTTAAAATGCACTAGTGAATTAACTATAGCTAGCCCTTCCTTGTCTGTTACTGCATACTTACTTTCGGAAGTTCTCAATTTTCGAGAATAAAAAGCTATCGGGAAAAATTGTTTATCATATTGCTGAAGCAATACCCCTCCTACTCCTAAGTCTGAGGCGTCGGTTGCAATGAAGAATTCCTTACCGAAGTCAGGAAATTTTAAGATAGGAGAACTACACAGTTCATCTTTCAAGGTATTAAACGCCTGTTGATGATGCTCAGACCATATGAAATCTACGCCCTTCTTCGTAAGATCAGTTAAAGGAGCGGCTATTATTGAATAGTTGCGTATAAAACGCCTGTAATATCCACTACAACCCAGAAATTGCTGTATTCCCTTGACATTAGTAGGTATGGGAAAATTACGTATAGCCGATACCTTATCATGGACTACTTTAAGACCTTGGCTTGACACCATGAAACCCAAATATATTAATTCTGTTTTGAAAAATTCACACTTACTAATCTTTACCCTTAAGTTATGTTGTCTTAATCTCTGTAGTACTAATTCTAACTTACGTAGATGTTCTTCTAAGGTGTTGGAAAAGATTACAAGATCATCCATATAGGCATGCAATATATCCCCTAACAAGTCTCCAAACACTATATTAATCATTCTTGTAAATGTTATAGGAGCACAACGTAAACCAAAAGGCATCCATAAAAATTCATAATGTCCCCTGGCTGTGCTGAAGGCTGTGTATGGGATACTATCTTCTTCTAATGATATCTGGTGAAAGCCTTTAAGTAAGTCCAAACTGGTAAAATATTTATTCTGACCTAACAAAGACAAAATATCGTCAGTACATGGCACTGGGAATCGATCAGGGATCGTCTCCTCGTTTAGACGACGGAAGTCGACGCAGATACGCCATGTTCGATCTTTTTTCGGTACAACTATTAATGGAAAATTATAAGGGCTGTTTGATTTTCTAATGACTCCTTCTTCTAGCATTTTACCTACTTCATCATTTATTTCATTCTGGAATTTCATAGGGAGTCTGTACGAGGGTACATAGATAATTTTCTGCTTGTCCTTTAACCTTATTTGATGCTCGATCACATCTGTTTTTCCTAAGGATCCATCCGTAGTGGAAAAAACATCATGATATTTAGTTAAAAGTCCAAAAATTTTCTGCTGAATTTCTTCGTCTTGAATGTCTTTGTTGATTCTATTTTCAATAGATTGCAAAAGGGATTCATCCACAACTGATTGAGAGTGATTGATTTCAGCAACGGTAAGAATACGATGTTTATGAACTTCTACATCCATGATATGTTGATTTTTGTGAATTACTAAGGTGTTATTTAAATGATTACAGACTTCAATATTACATTGTTGATGTGAGCCTACTGTATAAATAGCTTGTGTGACAGACAATCCGTTAGTTTTCAAAGTGTCGGAAAGGATTAATATTTCAGATCCCGATAATGTTTTCTTTATTTGCACCATTAAATTCGAAGGTACGTTTGGCTCGATAGATTGCGTGCAAGATGATATTACGGGTGAACGAGAATTCTGCTGGGTCGCGTATATTATTTCTTTATTAGTGAGACAAGTTATTGGTTCTTCAACGTACGTTACGGTTACATTTGTCGTCTCCTTTTTATCCAAAACCGATTTTAAGGTATTAGAAGACTTATAGAATTTCCCTTTGATATACACACCGTGCTTGGCAGGGGCTAAGATAATGTTTTGATTTCCCATAGATGGGTATCCTATAATTACAGCTGGATACATATCAATGTTTTGTACAACAACAAATGTATCGGCAAAAGTGCGTTTACCGACTTTGAATTGAACATGAGTTATGCCTATGGCATTTAATTCATTATTTCCTATACCCAAGAGTCTAGCTCCGGATTTTTCTATTGGAAAGTTCGAAAACAACAAATGATGTGTCCTCAAATCCATGATATTACGTGGACTACCAGAGTAAAAAAATAACGTAAAGGATTTGTGTTCTAAATTTACAGCATATAAGGTTGGTCGTAACTCATTTTGGCTTATTATTGTATGAATTCGTTGCAAATCTACGGGAGCATGCACTGTTTTACTTAATTCGGCCGTGTGTTTCATAGGAAAATCTATTGCCTCACAATTATCTGATAAAACATTAAATTGATTACTCAATACCATTGATGTTGACATGAATGACCTTGACCCAACATCACTCTCTTCCCCACTGGAGTTAATTATGTGGTATTTGCTTTGCTCTGCACATTCTGAAAATTAGGCTGACCTTGCGAGGTCTGGTTTGACGACCCAGGCTCAGCGATATTCGAAGAAGTGTTTGTTTGTTTCGGACTCTGAACTACATTGACATTTGGTTATTTCTTCTTATTGTTAAAATGAGGATTTTTCTTTTTATTTCCATATGGAACTGACTGTGGAATTGACTGTGTATTTCTGGGATTCTGTTGTGTCTTACGCGAGTAACATTGACTGTACGAATGAGTCGAACTATTATGTATCGAACAGAATTTCGTTCTGCAGTCCGCGCTTAAGTGACCTTGGCGTATGCAATTATAACACGTCATTCCCGCTACTTGACTATTATTAACTACGTTCACTGTTTGTGGCTTTGTTTCATTCTTTGCTAAAACTTGAGTTAACACGGGATCGAGATCTGGACACTTAGCCATGTGTTTTTTTATCTGTTTCTATACATCCAATTCCGTACTTGCAGGCGTTAACTTTTTATCAAAACACCGCACTAAAGCTTCAGGCAACATAAGTGTCATGCAAGTTAAATACATTAATCGTAAAAAATCTTTCACGGAGAGGTTATCTCTAGTAACCCAAGTGGAATTACCTAAAATATCCTGATATTCATTAAGCCTATCAGCTATGAGAGCTGCTCTCTCAATAACATTAAGCCGATTCATAGTGGCTTGATTAAGTGTATTTCTTAACGTTAATACTACATCCAAGGCTTCTTCACCCCCATATACCGCGCGTAACCTAACTTTGAAATCATCCCAGGTAACTGCTTCTTGAAATTAAACACCTCTTAAATACGCACTCGCATCCCCCTTAGAAAAATCTATAAAACTTTTAGCTTCTTGTAATTGTACAAAAGGGTCTACGATTTGTTTGGCATTTAAATGGGCATCGACGGATGAAATCCATGACTCCACATTTTGAGGCAAGAACCCATTAACCCGACCCTGAAAAGGAAGGATTGCAGACCTGGCATTTACAAGCGTCAAAATCGGGAGAGGATTACTCTGTCCTACGCCACTAGGTCCAGGGGTGGGGCTCACAGGGGGCGTCATGACTGCTGTATTTCTTTTCCTATCTCTTCGACCCCTTGCAATTCTATCAAAATATCTATATGAATACAGACGTCCACTGCGTAAACGCATAAGCACCCACTGACAAAGATTATAATAAAATTCCCCAAAACAATGCAACTAATCCCAAGACATTTCCCGAGAATTTCTGAAAGAAAACGGAACACAAAGATATTTCCCGAGAATTTCTGAAAGAAAAAGGAATTAGCACAAAGAGAGAAAAAATTCTAGATGAGAATTCGGAGTTGAACACAGTTTCCTTTAATGAAAGGAAAATAAAAGATTAGCAAACCACTCACCCCAGTAATAATCGACTAACGACTCGTGATAACTACACTTCACTGCCCAAACTGAAATGAATTTGAAAATTGTACTTAGCTTTTATATGGTTATGTGTGATGTCGTCACATCCTCTCTCTCTCTTGATGTTTGTTAGCGATGTTTCGTCCGAGTTTCCGTTGAATGTAGTGCTTCCTGGATATGTTTTGTAAGCGTTGAACGTCAGTCCTTGGGTTTCCTAGGATGTTGATTGAAGATCCAGTTCATCAGTTTGTATGTATAACATTCATCAAATGTTGTAGACTTCGATGGACTATGTTACTTAGTCAAAATTGTAGATTCATTAACGTTGATTTCTTGAAGATCTTTCTCTGGTTTTTACAGCTTTATTTTTGATTTCTTGAAGATCTTCCTCTAATTCTTAGAGTATTATTATTAATTTCTTGAAGATCTTTCTCTGATTCTTAGAGTTTAAGCGCTGCCACCATTTATTAGTGTGCTACTGTTATTAACACACATTGAGTATGTGTTGTTTGAGATGTTGAGTCTTGAAATAAAGTTCATCATTGTAACTTTAAAATGGTTTATTCTCTAAAAACAACAGTGTTAAACATCTCCATCACAGGAGTGTAGCTGGTTTGGTCGGATGACCAATTCAGGTGAAGTATAGATATGAACTGCCTAAATTATCGATATCACAGATATCGTATGTTTAGTTGTCTCAGCATTTAAACACAATATGTAAACTTTACATTCGTCTCGGAAGACACCTGCATCCGGTGACGACACAATCTTTCACACGGTATGCATTTGTGTTGATGCTTCAGAAAAATGTTACATTGCCGAGGGATGCAAAATACATCCTGTTATGATTTTATCTGACTACAGCAAATCTCACGCTAGCATCTTCATCCACAAGGACATATTACGTTATGTGTTTTAAACATGTAATAACTAACTATTTCATTTATTACATATATATATATATATATATATATATATATATATATATATATATATATATATATATATATATATATATATACAGTATATATATGTATATATATATATATATATATATATATATATATATATATATATATATATATATATATATATATAAATATATATATATATATATATATATATATATATATATATATATATATATATATATATATATATATATATACTGTATATATATATATATATATATATATATATATATATATATATATATATATATTTATATATATATATATATATATATATATATATATATATATGTGTGTATACATACATATGCTAAAAAAATGTCCATTTAAAACGAGGCATAGCTAATACAAAAAATATATGAAGTCTCCCATATAATTCAAGTTTTCTTACCAAGTATTCAAAATGCGTTACCTCTATACTTTTTCAATCTATGGCGAAATCCATCAAGAAAACTGGATTATCCAAACTGCGAATAAACCTGGGGCATTGTGAAACGTTTATTGTATTCCTTCTCTCTGAGCATATATGCAATTCAGCAGAATTCGCCAAACTGTCTCACCATTAATTTCTATAAAGCAATTATTCAAGGGAAAGATTATTCATTTTGAAATGAATTCAGTTCGCTGGTATGGGCTTTGCTGGTGAGCTGGTCACGAAATATGAGGGTTAGAATGGTATACGTGAACTTCCTGACGGTTGATTTTAATATATTTATAGCTTAACTTATAAAGTGTCTATTTTGGTCATGTTATTCCGTGCATATATATATATATATATATATATATATATATATATATATATATATATATATATATATATATATATATATACATATATATATATATATATATATATATATATATATATATAGTATATATGTGTTTTTACACATTTCCTGCTACGTCTTAATCATCATAAGGAAACTACTAATAAACTGATTACGGTTTTATCATTTAATAGCGATTATCATTAACCAATATCTATTTAGCCTCTGGTACCTATACTAATTTAAAAAACATTATTCTGCATGAATTCATCATAGAATATATCATAATGAATCATTGCTAGTATGAATTCCTGACATCCAAGGTCATTATCCTTAGAAATATTACTTCCTATTTTCTAATGTACTGGTTGTATTTTTCTAATATTTTCTTTTTTATCTTTACAGAAAAGGCCTTACGATGTAATTAAAAATGTTTCAAACTTCCTTCTTTTTTTAGAACTATATACTACGCTAAGTCTCCTAACGCTCCCACGACATATCCACATCAACGATTTCATAATCAACTTTTGAAAGTTAATTCTCTACCGGAGCGTGACTTGATTTTCGATGGATCTTAGGCCCTTTTAGTCAGAGGGAAATAGAAGCAAGGTCGTTAGATGTTGTCCCATACACTCGAAGGATTCGAAGGAATATGGGAATACTAAACTGACAATGAAGAAATTAAAATAAAGTATTATTATTCTGATTATATTTGTTGAGAGGCTTAAAATACAATTTGAAATGGTTTTACAATGTTGTAAAAATATATTTTCAGATAACTATGTATATGAAAAAAAATCAGAGGGAACTAGGGGAATACGAGAATACTAAACTGACAATGAAGAAAATTAAATAAAGTATTATTATTCTTCTAATTAACTTTGATGAGAGGCTCAGAATATAATTTGAAATGGTTTTACAATGTTATCAAAGTATGTTTCCATATAACTATGCATATTAAAAAACTCAGATACTTGATCTGTATATTCTGTACAAGAGTTTGCATTTCGAGAAAATCAAATCAATCACTTTGAAATGTACAGTATTTCAATTTTATTTCTACTTATTATGTGTCAGGAGGAAAAAGATAAGGATACTGTTTTTGAAATTATAAGAGTTATAAAATACACAAAAGATAATTAAAAAATGAGAGAATAAATTACTTACTCAAAATAAAATAGAGATATCAATTTCCCACATGTATTTCTCCTTCTTGAAAAGCCAATCTCAATTGTTAGCATTCTAAATGACCACATTTTTACGTATTTTGGCGCGTAGGCCTACGGTGAAAATTCGTTAAAATTTATTGTAGCATTTCTTATAATAATCATTCTAAGTAACGTTATAAACCACTTTCAGACTCTATAATAGTAATAAGATAATGGAAGTCGAATTGGAATATTATTGCAAGTTTAATAAATCCTAAACTTAATCTCATATGAATAAAATTATCTCTCTCTCTCTCTCTCTCTCTCTCTCTCTCTCTCTCTCTCTCTCTCTCTCTCTCTGATAAAACCTACACAATGGTGAATTAAGTCGACATAATCACT